>NW_020855649.1:54724-248043 GCF_000972845.2 Larimichthys crocea
CATGATCTTTGTTTAACATGTTAATGTTAACATGCTAATGTTAATTAGCATTAGCCACTAGGGATGTAACGATGCATCGTGACCGATTAAAATCGGTACAAATGTGACGACTCGCATCGGTTGACAGAAAAAAGAATCGCGATTCTTGGCGAATGCGAGAGAAGTAGGTATGTTGTTTTTCGTCTTTTTTTAAATTAGAAATAGTTACGTTGTGGCTGCAGCTTCCACTGCCGCGTCTGCCTTTCTGTGTCCACACACACACACACACACACACACCACACACACACAACACACACCCCTACCACACATGCGCAGTAGTGGTAATTAGCGTCAGGCCTGACTGTACTGTAAATGTACCATAACACAGATCCTCCAGGAATTCACGATGTTGCAATTTGCAACTTCAACGCAACTTCAGTGAATCCCCGTGAATTCAGGGGTGTTGCAATCTTAACCAATCCCCGCACTTCCGCGCAGTCTGCACGGGGATTAAAGTCGGGTCAGAGACGGCCGCACCGTGCGGGAGGATCCCTTCGTCGGACCTCTCCCCGGCGCTGGCTGGCCCCCGCCGGGCACATTTCCTCCGCGGGTGGTGCGCCGCGACCGGCTCTGCGTTTACAGCGCCCGGACCTCGCCGTTTCCCGGGGCCGTGGACTGTCATTAAAGGGTTAATGAGCTATCATCTTGTTGTTTTTATTTTCAGTTAGCTCATACTTCAAACTGAAAGGTAATGGTCAGATCAGCTGCTTGCTGGCAGCCCTAATAAGAACACAAACTGTTTGAGAGTTTCTGTAAAGAGAGATTTTTTTCCTACAAATAAAAGATATTTTTATTTGGTCATAATTTGTCTGTAGCTCATTTTGATTTAAAAAACATCGTGAAAAAATCGTATCGTGAACAAAAAATCGTGACTCGAATCGAGTCGTGAGTTGAGTGTATCGTTACATCCCTATTAGCCACTAAGAATTAAATACATGATCATTGTTAACATGTTAATGTTAACCTGCTAAAGCTAATTAGTATTAGCCACTAGGAATTAAATACCTGTTAATGTTAACATGCTAATGTTAATTGCTAGCACGTCAATGCTAGTCACTCATTTTCAGTCACTAAGAATACATGCTAATGTTAACATGCTAATGTTAATTGCTAGTGCGTTGTCTGTCTGAATGATAATGACACGCAGAGCAGCTAGCGTGTTAACAATTATCATTAGCCACTAAGTATTATATACATGCCAATGCTAACATGCTAATGTTAAACTGCTAAGTAACCTGCTAATGCTTACTACTACTATTAGCTAAGAATTATACATGCTCATTGCCAACCTGCTAATGTTAACATGCTAATGTTAAGTGCTAGCACGTCACTGTTAGCCCATAATTTTTAGTCACTAAGAATACATGCTAATGTTAATATGGTAATATTAATTGTTAGTGCGCCAAAGACAGCAGAGCCGCTACGCGTTAGCACTAGCTGTAAAGACATGCTAACTGTAACATTAGCGGCCAAAGCTAAAATTACTGCAAATGGTAATTGCTAGCGTGTCAATGCTAGCAATTAATATTAGCCACTAAGATTTATTACATGACAACTGCTAACATGCTAAGCTATTTGCTAGCACGTCAGCGCTAGCAATTCGCCTAGTATTTAATTCTTAGTGGCTAATGTTAATTAACATTAGCATGTTAACATTAACATGTTAACAAAGATCATGTATTTAATTCTTAGTGGCTAATGTTAATTAACATTAGCATGTTAACATTAACATGTTAACATTAACATGTTAGCAATGATCATGTATTTAATTCTTAGTGGCTAATGCTAATTAACATTAGCATGTTAACATTAACATGTTAGCAAGTAGCATGTATTTGGTTATTAGTGGCTAATGCTAATTGCTAGCGTTGACGTGCTAGCAATTACCATTTGCACTAATTTTAGCGTTGGCTGCTAATGTTAGCAGTTAGCATGTCTTTAGAGCTAGCGCTAACACGCTAGCTGCTCTGCTGTCTCTGTCGGCCATTTTACACAGACAAGTTCAAATGAAGCCAATAACTGCTCAAATGGCCACTGGGCTGCTGCAACTGTTGTCAGTTGGAACGCCAGTTGAAAATCCTGACAGAGAGAGAGGGAAAATGCTGAGACCAGTCCTCGAAGAGGAGGGCTCTCTGGCCAAACCGTAATTCCAATCATTGAACCGACATAACTGGGGGCATCGCGTGCCCTTCCTGATCGTTTTACATAGTTATTTTGTGTCGATAAATGAAGAAACGTGCCCTCAGGAGCAAGAGAGAGAAACGTTACTTCTGCCTTCCTTAAGAAAATTTCCCTTGTTTTTTAACATGGCAGTGAATGAGGCTGAGGATGGGAGTACTCGATCAGTTAGCCTGTATGGAGCCAAAACTATAATAGAGACAGCTTCAACAGTGTTATCGCTGCGATCACCTCAAATTTTCCTACATTTGAGGGGATAATCATGTCTGTAGTGGGGCATTTGAGGCCACGGTAGTCGAATACGTTTTATTTTTTCACTGATTTTTCTCCCTGCTCCTCACTCTAGCTGATGATGTCATCCACTCTAGCACAAACATTCCGCCACATACACACCCATTATAAACCCAGAAATTTGACTAAAAACCTGCTCAACTTTGAGCCTTGATAGTTTAAAAACGGTAAAAGCTGTCGATGAGTGTCGTGAATCCCTGAAGATAAGGGAAGCATACCTCCGTTTTAAAGTTCAAATGCAGTCTTTCGGTGAAAGTATGCCAGAGCAGTTCATTGTTGAAAATGTCTGTTGAAATGTACTTTTTTTCGGGCCTCCCCATTCATTCCCTATGGGAAATTTTTCGCAGTTTTTCCAGAATAAATTCGCGAAAAACACGCGAATCTCTTAGAAAAGTAATAGCACTCGATTCGGGATCAAGATGCACGTTTTGATATATAATTTGTTGGGGTCCTCTCACCGCTGCGGGCCGCATTAATGTTCGATAAAAGGGCGGAAAATGAATAATAATGCCATGAAACACGCAGAAGAACAATAGTTGACGAGTGCCTAGGCACTCGTCACTAATAATTTGTGCTTGTCAAACTGAAACTGCAGTATGTTACTGCATGAGGTGGTGAGGGTTAAGAGGGAGTGTCAGTGTCTTTTCTTTTCTACGTTTTTATCCACTTTCATCCAGCTCATAATGGAACTCAAGTCAGAGACCTGCAAAGTGACAAACCTGCACTCCTTTAATATGTCACTGTTCAACCAAACATAGTCTAATCATTGTTTGTTGTGGTGTGCATTAGGTTTTCATGCTCACAGTTCAAGAGCAGAGAAAGCTATTTTCAAATACAGAGTCAGGAAACTGATGAGGCACATAAAGCTGCATAAATTCAGAACTGCAAACTGAGACATAACAAGAACTCCTAAATGACACTGACAACTTTGACAAATCCCAGAAATGTTGTGTAGCCTGGTTATAAACACGACATCACTAAATATTCATCCAGCCACAGAGAAGCAAAGTGCTGAAAAGAGAGTTTTGACACATAGCTCGTGGGAGAAATCAGTCTCATCGCTTCCTCTGATGTTTTGTCAGAGTCAGATTGGATGTAGCGTATTCAAAATATAGATTAATTTCGTGGTGGTGGTGTGCTATGCAACAGAGACACGAATGACTCATCTTTCCACTGAGACAACATTCTTTTGTTAAGACTTTTTAGTTGTCGGAACGAGGCTTCTGCACTATTCTCCTGCAGTTCGACGGCAGGGGTGATGAGCCACAGCACCTGGGAGGGCTGCAGGCCAGGAAAACACGGGGTGTGGAAATGGCGATGGGCCGTTTTGATGGATGCCCTGTCATCTTTGTACCGCACTCGATGACACATGTTCAATCTTAGTCCTGCGGCACCTGTTGATAGGGCAGGATGAGATGTCACGCCACTGTGGTGCTGTGTACGTGCATGTGTGAGAGTGAGTGCAAGATATAGACCGAAGGGAAGAAAAGTGACAGGGAGAGAGTGAGTCGAGGAACAGGGAAGAAAAGTGAATTAACAAGACAGAAAGAGCGGCTTTCAGATGCACAAAACCAGATCCCAGAACGTAACCTACATGAGATTTGCATTTGGAAGCTCATATTGGTATTGTCAACATTTTTTTTAAATGCTGAATCGCTTCAACAAATTCCATAATTCTGGCAGCAGCTGCAGCAACACATTACCCGAACCAATGACACCTTGAAGGACAACCAAGAAGAGAAGAGAAAAACAGAAGAATAGGCTGCAGAACAAAATGTAATTGAGTTTTTCTTTTATTGTTTCTCCTTACATGTCTTTCCAACATCACTACCAGTTGGTAGTGGAATGTGTGTGGGTTGTATTCTGGAGTAGATGTGAGCGGTGACATAAAGCAAATGTGTCATGAACAGCATTTCGGGATTTGGCTAGAAGACCTACAGTGTGAGTGTAACCAAATAAAAATAACCAAATAAAATACAATGCCAGAGAAGTAGGAAAAGAGTGAAACAGGATCTGGAGGATTTTCACTTTTTTTCTAATGAAACGTTGAAATGAAATCTCACCACAGCTCTATTTAACTCACAGCTCTATTTAACTCACAGCTCTCAGGGCTGTATTCAAGTGGTGCTTTAAGCTAACTCCTAACATGCTCACAGCATGCCGATTCATCAGTGAATGAATGGACGTCAGTGTCTAAACCAAAGTTCATGGTATCCATCCAATAGCTGTTGAGACATTTTACTAAGAGCCAATAACATCAATCTGCGGTTGACACTACAGGAAAAGTCAGAGGATTGTGATCTGTCTGAATGTATTACATTTCTTGGAATTCATCGAATATTTGTTTTCATTTCAGACATTTCAGTCTAGACCAAAGTGGTGGATCCACATCCAGGATGAACCCTACCCTGCTTGAAATCATGAATCATGTTTGTTCAATTTCTAATTTTGTATTACTCACAAAATGAGTAGAAAAGTTGCAGTGACAAAATGTCAGTTGTTAATTGGCTGAAAAAAAACCCTGAGCTACAGAGCTCAAAACATCTAAAACACTGCAGCCTTTCATGGTACGACTGCCCCTTTTGTACCCCTCCCTACAGGAGAGACAGGTAGGAGTCAATTGTAATTACATCACATCCATAGTACCTGCCAGGCTCTGAATCCTGTTTTAATCAAAACCACTCCACCACTACCAAGCCTCCACCAGCACCTCTTTCAGTGTCATGTTTCATTCCTGTGGGTCTGTCATGGATCTTGGTCAACCTCTAAACCCCCATTCATTATCATCATCCACCATCCACACCTGGCATGAGTCAGCTTAAAAACTTCTGCTAAACCAGGTCAGTAAGTGGCCATAAATAGGAGCAACAACTCTCGTAATATTACGACAACTACTACTACGACCCTATTCACACGCTGTAGATCTCATCTGAATACAGAGCACAACTCGAGTAGGAAAACACAGACAAGACGAGTTCAACGAGAGCTAAATAAAGAAATAAATGTTAACATATGCAAGACTTTCAAAGTACATGTTAAGTAACCACTCTAACCACTTCCCACAGTCGACACAGCCTGATGGCCAGAAGCTCACCTGTCAGCTTTAGTACAGAGAGAATGTCAGAGGAGTCTGAAGTTCTCAGGTTGGGGCCAGCTGTGTTTTTAGATTTTGCAGTAGTCCATTTGACTTCACCCATCGAAACAATTAACATAAGCAAACAAGACAAGTGCTGAGCAGACTGTCAGCCTGTGCGCTGTGAGTCGCATTTTTAGTTTGCATTGTGTGTATTTGTTCTCCTAGAAACAGGTAAATTCTCTTACTGCTGACATCAGGAACAGGGCGCTAATCTACTGCCGACAGAGTGTGTTACAGAGGTTTTCATAATGGCCAAGAAAGGAAACGTTAAAAAGGCAAAAAGTGAAAAAGATAAAAATAAATTGAAAAACCACCAGGATGTATGTAACATTTGACAGATGATTAGGTGTCAAAACAAAGTCCAATTTACCTGTCTGTCATTCTCTCTCTGCTCAGCCCAAAAGGTCACATGTTCTCCTGCTGCTGATTGAGCTTCACTGGCTACCTGTAGCAGCCTGCATTAAATTCAAATCTCTAATGCTGACTACAAAGTCTCCGGTTCTGCAACCACCTACAGACATATGTTACCTCCTCCAATGAATGATGCCTGGCTCAACCACCCGTACGCACAGGGCAGTTCAAACTTTTGTCGTCTGTCGTTCCCCATCTGTGGAACGTCCTACCAGTTCTAGCCCCTCTACCATCAAAAAGAAGAGCTGGGTCTTCAGGAGGTTTTCAGATTCAGCTCTTGACAGCAGTACTTATTGCTGCACTAACATATCCTCGTCACACTGTATCTTGTCTTTTCCCTTTTTTTGGAAGTTGCTTTGGATAAAAGTGTCAGCAAAATGACTAAATGTAAATTTTACAAGACTTGGATATACAGTAACAGCTATGTGGGAGTGTGACATGATAGGACTGAATCATGGTGAAGTGGTGGAACAGAAAATGAGTATTTGAGGCTTCACTGCCTGCCTTTAAAGAGCTTAGATTTGATTCAACTGAGACCATGTTACTATTCTCATCTTCTGGCAAAGATACGGTCACACAGTATGGCAATGGGAGCTGAAAGGTTTTCCAATAAAATAATAAGCTATAGTTTAATTTGATTAAAATTTGACTTACACTACGGAATTTGTAAAAACACACCACAATAAAGTTCAAGTATGGAAGTGAAAGTATTGTGCAGAAGGCTCTGTTTTTTTCTTTGTAAGTCAAAGTGAACACACACACTCACACACGCGCGCGCACACGCGCACACACACACGCGCACACACACGGTGACACTGACTAACCTTGGAGGCAGAGGTGGTGTCCACAGTGGAGGAGGTGATGGTAGTGGAGGCCTCGCTGACGGTGGTGCTGGAGAGCTGCTCACCCCCGTGTTTGGACATCATGCAAGCACCCTGCGGCCTGAACAAGAACACACACAGACACACAGAGAAAAAAAAGGGTAAACACACCTTTTTCAAATCTGATAAATTGTTAATACACATCCCGAAAAGTTTTCACTGGTCACTTCGTTGTCACTTTTTTTCTTGTAAGGGCTGGTGGCTTCTGAATTGGGCCTTTTATGCAGCACTACAGCTCTGGCCAAGACCACTGAGGGTGTGGTGACTCTGATTTCTGCCTTTATTCAGTTTTATTGCACAGTCTATTATTTATAGATACAGGAAAAATGAGAGAAAGAGAGATACGGGGATCCCTTGTGGCTATTCAACTTTTCATGTGTGGCTCTAAATTTAAATCTGAACCTCTATTGTTGGACGGATCTCAGTTCCACACCTTACAAATGGCTTCTTGTCATTTTGTAACATTTAAAATTTGTAAATTACAGCTTTTATATTACAGCTACTATTATTATCAGCATTAGCATCATCCGGTATGCTTTTAAAAGAATGTCAAGTAGCTAAGTGTGTTAAATGAATGACACATTTTGGAGGGAAATGTGGAAGTTTTGTGCTGAAGTTTGATAAAGAAAAATCTGGATACAGAATTTTTCTGGACGTCAAGGACGTGCGTGCGTGTGTATGTGTGTGTGTGTAAACTAGACAGCCCACACCTGACACTGAGGCAGCTGAATGACCTGATCACAGGATGTCCTAAATTTTCTCTCTCCCCACCAAACACACCTTGGAGGGCAATGAATAAAGGTCCTCCTGTTTGTGGGTGTGTGTGTATGTGTGTGTGTGTGTGTGTGATCTATTTTCTTTTTGTACCCTCGGGTTAGCGCAGACCTATTACCTTACATGACCGATTCACAACAGGAAGCTGATAAATAGACTCATAAAGCAGGTTCACAGCAGAAAAAGAAAAGTGCACAGAGCAGCAGTGTGTTATGTAATTGTGAGATAACTCCCAGTAAACTAGAAAATGCAGTTACAAATATGAGACTGTTATTTTAAATCATTTTGATGCTTTAAAAATGCAGTAATTTGTGTTACTTGATATTGATATTGGATGTAATTTGTTTTATGAATTATGATGGGAAATAATAATTAAAAATGCATTTTTATGGTATCAAGAGAGAGAGAAGCTGAAAATATGGGCAAATAGAAAAAAAAAGGGCTGACATGTGTCATCACAAGGGAGTGCTAGGTCAACAAGACCTTCCAGAATTACTCATTTTTAAAGTGATTCGCTGTAATAACCTCAAATTATGGCAGGACGGAACTATAGAAAGACGATCCTCCTGCACAGCCTCATTGACAGAGAGCAGGTCTGTTTTTTCCATAGACTGTCCACATGTTCTCATTGCTGGGTGAACAAAATGGTCAACTTTTCAGTCCCTAGTAAATGACAACCTTTTTTTAAGACTGATGATTAAAATGAAAGTGATCCAGTTTCTGAGAATATTTCATTACATAGCTGTCACATGAAAGCAGCAACATGCTGCATATAGTTTATGCAGATGACATGCAGATTTAATGAATCGTGCTTTACTAAAAATAAGCATGGAAACAGAAAACAAGGGGAAAACAGGAGCATTAAAGACACAGAAGAAGCTGGTTTTAAATCAACTGTGTTGCTGAGTTCAGCTTTTAGATCTTTCGGTCCTGGTTTTGATTTCAGTCTCAGACTGCTTCTCAACAGGTGTCTCCCCTACGTACAATGATTTATTTGCACAGTGCACAGAGATATCCAACAGACTTCACCTCAAACAAATTTACTAACCGTCTACAATCAAACGTTAAAAGATCTTCTTGTCTCTTTTGAGGCCTTTGTCTCAGCAGCAGCATGCTGGAGATCTTGTTCGTAATTTTTTAGATGGGCAGCATGTTTTGAAAGGCTATCCTTAATAGGTTGCCAAAGAAACAGGTATAGGCATTTAGTGGCCCTTAACAAGATTTCGTTTGTGGCCCCAAAACACTCTTAACGTAGTCTACAAATTGCACACACTGCTATTAGCTGAAATAACAGATGGACAGAAACACTGTGAGAAAAGTAATGGGAGAAAAACAAACACAGACCACACACTGAATCCTGCAGGATCATTCTGTCCAGAAAACAGAGAAACTGTTATTAAACTAGAAAGTCAGCCTAGAAATAGAAGAGAGGGAAAGAGCCCTTAGCTGAACTATTTTGCATATTTTATTTATTAGATTTTCCTCATGATAGATAGATACATACAAATAAATCTGTAGGTCAATGGGCGTGTGGCGTGAGAGCATGTGGAAAGAGTTAATTGCATGGGTCACAGTCATTGTGTGAGAGTTGGCGGCCTGTGAGCGGGTCAGTCAACTTGACACAGTACAAAGTGATAAGCGAGCAACATAAGTTAATGTGTGGCCCCTGCCTCCAAGCAGTTGTGGCCCTGATTATCTGCTTATCCCAGCAGCCGGCACTGCACAGTTCCAGTAAAACCCGAGCGTGAGTTGTAGCACTGGACAAAGACAAGAATCTGTTTGTCTGTCAACAGTATCAAAGTTCGTCAACACATGAACAACGTCAACTGAAATGACATGAATGTGTCCTTTGAATTCAGCCCCGACATCAACATTTCTTTTAAAGTATTTTTCATTGAGTATAGAGCGTTTGTTCTACAGGCCTGATGATGTGTCAGATTTGACAGTCAAAAGTTCAAACAGACTGAAATGTTTTGGAACTTACATCTTCAGCAAACAGAATTAATGAATTCATTTTGTTGTTATCCTTAGATTCTGCATGTCACAGTGTTCTTGGAATTCTCAGTCTCGTCCTGGAATGAACTGCATTTTCACTCGGTCTTATCTCGTCTTGGACAAAGAGGACTCTGGACTTTATTTACAGACCACCACTTTACAGACTCTAAAAAACTTGCAGTACTTTGCACTGCACAGCCAACTGTGACATATTTCTTTTCTTGATATACCTCACTGTGTATACTGTAATTACTGTTAATTCTGTCCATACTGCCATATAGCCATACATATACTTATACTGATAATTCTGTTACATTACACTGTGCCATATTGCCACATGGATGTCTTTAGCTTGTATATATTTTTAGATTTGTATATTTTATTTTATATTTTTTACATCGTTTACTTTTGCTGTTTGCACGGGATAAGAGGGAAACAAAATTTCAATACTCTGTATGTCCTGTACATATAGCAGCATTGACAATAAAATTGACTTGACTTGATGTCAAGACCACAACTGTGGGGATATCACCAGTGTTTCCATATTATTCACCTACTGTAATAATGTCTAGTTTGTCCCACCACAGTTTCATAATAAACTGAAAATATATCGTTGTGTTATAGAAAAAACACCTGCGTGGCACAGTAAACTACAGAGGACAGGAGAGGTCAGGTCGAGGTTTAACCACACAGACCACAGGCGAACAGCAGCAAAGTTCTTCTGACAAATTGAACTCAGTATTTTATGAAGCGGGTCATTAAAACAAGAAATAAATGTGAACTAGGTAAACCTTCCTGCTTCGAACGACACCAATAACTTGACTAATTTTTAACTTTACATTTCGGTCACTGTTAAGGGCTGTTAGCCATCGCTGCCCTCTTTCACACGCACTGCTAGAAAGTGATTGTCAGCCAGACCTCCTGCATTAAAATCTGACTTTCTGAACGTCAAAGAGGATATCTGCAAACAGTGTCCAAAAGAAAACACACAGCAGTCTGTAAATCCTGCAATAAGCTGACTGAGAAGGCTGTGAGTCACATGCCTCACCCAAAGAGAGATAGTGAATATATTAGCCACACGTTCACTACCTAAATACAATATATACTGTCTGATCTTGGTCTCAACCCCTCAAAGTCTTGTCTCTGTCTTGATATACTCTGGTCTTGGTCTTGACTACAACACTGCATCCTCAGATTGTCTAGACACCGTCAGACAGACAAAATGTTTGATTGTGCAATATAACTTCACACTAAAATACCCTGTATTATTAGCCCGCATATTAAGCCAGCCATGAATCTATAAACCATCCAAACATCCTGACTCTAATAAAGGTCTGGCACTCACTTTTGTGAGTGTTAAAAAAAACAGAAATGTGTTTTTTTTCCTATAATATATGATATAAGACATTCCACTGAGCACAGCACCAGGTTAAGCCATAATGTCCACAAACAAACTGAATGATAAAAACGGTTTCTTCTGCCTTAGAATATGGTGGACATAACATAAACACAAATGATATTTCTTTCAGAAAGTTACTGTTTTGTATTGCATGGAGAATGATAAAAATAAACAGTAATGGTGACTGGCACTACTTTTTATTTTAACTGATACAATGATCATTGATAGGGTAAGTGATTCCTGTATACGTTATGTAAGTTATTTGTATTAGCACTGTCGCCTCACAGCAAGAACATTCCTGGTTTAAGCCTTTCTTCGTGGAGTTTGCATGTTCTCCCATGTCTGTGCGGGTTCTCTCCGGGTACTCTGGCTTCATCCCACAGTCCAAAGACATGAACCTTAACACTTTAACTGGTGACTAAATTTCCCGTAGGTGTGAATGTGAGTGTGAATGGTTGTTTGTTTTAATGTGCCCTGTTATGAGCTGGAAACTTGTGCCCTGCCTCTCGCCCAAAGTCAGCTGGGATAGGCTCCAGGCCCCATCATGACCCTGATGAGGACAAGTGGTTAAAGATTACGGGTGGATACATTTTTACTTTAACACTGTACTTTAAACTGTATCTTGTGTTTTAACTCATCATTTATTGCTGTTATTTTAATGAAGAAGCATAATAGTCACTGAAACATTGATTCATCTCACAAAGTTGTACTTTTTTCAACAGTTTGTTCTTTTAATCTTTAATTTTGCAGTCTCCCTTTGCTACGTTGCTGTTTTCATTTATGCTGTGGAGATTTTAAATTACTGTTCTTTTTTTTTTAAGTGTCACCCTGGAAGACTCAGCACACTGACTCTCTGTGGAAGCTAATGAGAATCTAAACAAAGACTAAAGAACAATGAAGACCATGGTACCTGTTTACTGTGAATGATATCTACATATCATTTGTAAAAATCTAGTACAGGTTTAGAATAAAAATCTCCACACCACTTCACACATTCAAATCAAAACGTGGCCGCTTTCTGGCTACACTCTGAGCATCTCCTCGCACGATGACAGCCCCGTTATTGCTGCTGTCTTACTGTTGCGAGACAGATGAGACGTTACACGCTGGATGTTTTATTGTCGACGGGCTGACACCAGGCGGAGAATGTGTATAAATCTGTCTGATCAGTTTCAGAAGGGAAAACACTGGCAGTGTAACGCATCCTTCCATCCAAGAATCCAACCTAATTACCTTGTACTATATTTCTCTCTGACACACACCACTCTATCTTTTTCATATAAATCCATAGGTTTTTGCTCACACATTTGTGTGTTTAGAGCTGGAAACTACTCTTTGTTTTTTATTGTGCTCCGTTTTGTTTGATATTCTATTCTAACATATTGTGGAATAAATAAAAAAATACATTGGTCTCCATACTCCATCATTGTCTCACTTCTTATCTGGGAAGAGAAGCTTGTTTTTCTGTTGCTGGCTCCCTTGCCATATTTCTCTCTTATACAAACCAGCCGACTGAATGCACTCTCTTCTCAGCCCACAGTATTACAGGCTTCATTGTAGCACACAAATACAACCACCAGTTTCAGTATATTACCACTTTGCTATCTAAATACGCATAATGTAAATCTCTCGAATGTGCTGTGGGTGGGTTGAGAGAGAGAGCGAGCTGCGTTGGATTCATTCTGCTGTCAAGAGAATTTCATGCAAACTTTTGAAAGGTCAGGAACTGTAAAAATGTAAATTAGATGCATTTTCATCAAAGTCAAAACAATGTATTCACTAGAAAGATTAGCACTGGAAATAACTTTTGGAAAAATAATTGGTATTAGGGAAAGTCATTGTTCTTTGATTAAGAGCTAATGGTGTTTATGATTTAAGCTCTCCAGAGACGAAACACATGGACAGGAACCCGGTTTTTTTTTTTTGTGCATTAAAACTGAAGCACTCCGCTGGCTGGATGTAACTTTATTTTCTTTCTGTGTATAATAATCATCTTTCTTTATGTGTAACTTTTGGAGGATTTTATTCAGTTTTTTCATGTGCCACTTGTAAAGAGATTATTAAAAGGTAAAAGTGAGAGAATACGTGTTTGAGACTTGTGGAAAGAGGAGAAAGCTTTTGATTTCTTTACATGAATATTTAAAAAAAAAAAACAGACAAATTGGGACATCACTTTCTCTGTGGTGGATAATAAAAGGCTAAATTCTTCTGTCTGTCATAAAGGACACAGACTCAACTGGGAGTCTGTTACCTGACTAACTTCAACTTACTTCACTCAACAGCTCTAAGACTCAGTCTTGAGGGATGTAATTTGGCCTTTTGAGTGTAGGCTAGCTCTCTTTCACATCTCTTTTCTGTAAATGAATCCATATTTAACAAAGCTCTCTGATTTCAAGGGAACACAGCCCACTTATTTATGTCAAACGCCCAAAGAAGACGAGGTCAGCGGTGATAATCCGCCAACAGAGAGACTGAAGAGAAACAAGAGAAAGAACCAGGAGAGACAACGACAGAAAAATAGAGGGGGCGAGATAACATTAAATTCATACTACAACCTTCTGTTAAAACGTTGCCCTTTTACTTATATTTAAGTAATTACATTCTGCTGGTCTTTGCAGTAGACAACAGCAGTGGCAACTTAGGGACTCTCATCAACAAATCTCTTTGTGTCAAATCGGACTAATGGAACCATGGAAACAATGAAGAGAGTGAGTAAAACTGCCACACTCCACTAAACATGTCATGCTCCACATCCATCAATATGGTTCTAGCTGTTCCATAGAGTGCTTTTATTGTGAAAGAGGGTTCATCTCACTATTTATTTATGATGATGGTTTTATATTTTTGTACTGTGTAAGTCAGTAAAGACAGCATTAAATTCTGTTCTAACATTTTACATGACTTTGTTGTTTGATTTATGGTGCGTGAGTTCAACCTTTCACCTATTAAAGTCATTCTTACTTATTTTTCAGAGATTTCTTCCTCTCTATTGATGATGTTTTTTCTTTACTTTGGCACAATACTGTTATTTATTCTGTGTATATGGGCTGGAAGTGGATTTTAAACGGATTATGTGCTGTTAAAAACTGATAATAAAACCAATCTATCAATATAATTTCATATCAGTTCCACATGTAGTGACATATGCCCCAACACTGTTCATCTTCTTATTTTGTACATGGAAATTTCAAAAAACAATAATTCCCTTGCAGCTTGCTGTTGCATTGTAAGACATCATTCAATAAGACAACATACAATAATACACTGGCGCTGTGGGAGTAGTTTTCAAGTACTGTTGGTTCTTAAACAGTTCCAGTGGAGCAGCTTGGATTTAAGTGCTTTGCTCAAGGGCACGCTGATTGTAGTAGCTGAGGGGCCAGAAGCTTTATTCGCTCCATTTCCCTGCCAACATTTTCCCAGTTGGTCTTATTATTCAAACCTATCAAACATCCTGCTCACAATCCAGCAATTCTGACCGTTGGGCTATTAGCACATGTACACGAGTTAAGCTAAATTCAAACTGACTGCTCTGTTTTTTATCTGATGAAAAAAGAAAAGATGTTCCACCTCTGGCTAAAGACTGATTGCTGCAAGAGAGCCTCAGAGCTGAGACGTCTCTGCAAACAGACGCCACTCTTTTTTCTTTAGATTGTGCTAATGTTTATTCCTATTGCACCTATCACCTTTAAAATTTACTTCACTGATTTCACCCCTTTAGTTTGTCACAAGAAGTACTGTCGTACCCAGCTGGGGCTTTTTCAAATTAGAAAAATTAACTCAGTTATCCCAGTTTGGGTCCACACTGTAGGGTTTGAAAGGGGGTGTAATGAAAGATGCCAATGAGTTGTCATCCTTCAGTGAAGTGTTATTAAAAGGGTACTCCAGTGATTTATTTTTTGCACATTAATACAGTTGGGAGAGTCACAAAAGACAAAAAAAAAAAAAAAAATCAAAGCAGCAGAGATAACCAGCTTTTAGTCTTTAGTATTGGTCAAGCTTCAAATCGTTTACAATTCCCCAAATGATTAATTAACATTTATTATTACACCACCTTCAAACCCCAGATTGTAATAAGGAGGTAAGATGGAGGTGTGGGGTGTGGTTTTTCAAGCTTGACCTATGATAGAAACTAAAAGCCATGGTATCTTTAGATATAGGCCTGTTGCACACTTGTGAATGGGATTAGTGTATGGTTGGTTTTGTATTTATTCTCCCCATTTGTATTTCTGTTTACTTTATTATTTTCTTATACTTTATTGTGTACTTAAGGACCTTTTCTTCGTAAGTAATTTATATTTATTATTTGTCTTGCTGTTTTGTTGCAATGTCTTGTTCTCGAATTGAAGATGGTTCTATACGCTTTGGGGCACTGTTTAAAGCCTCAGTAGTTATATGTATGTGTTATGTGTCTGAAAATTAATTAAATTAAAGACATTGTTGGAAAAAAAAGCCATGATATATTAGCCTCTGCTCCTTCTATTTTAATAATAGTTTTTAGTAATCTGTCTCCTATCGCCCAACTTTATTGAAGTTCAGTTCTTAATCACTGGAGTATCTTTTTAATAAAACTTGAACTGAAGGATGGATTTTGACCATTTAAAGAAAGATGCAGGGTGATGTAGGGATGGAACCTAATCTTACAATCACTAACAGAAGAATCAACTCATGCAGTTGGAAATGCACTGGGCTGTTTCGCCCCCAACCCAAAGACAATTCTTTGAAGTTACTTCAAAAGCTAGAAGCTTGACACTCACAGCTCATCATTAAAAAATGAACGCCAACATAATGAACAAATATCATTAATGACGGCTCAGAAGCACAGATGTTCAATGTTCAAATGTGCACTGCTCATCTTTCATTGAATGCAGACATACCATTTTACTTCTGGCCTCGCTGGAAATATATATTTTTCATGTCCATCTCTGATGCCAACAAAAAGGCAAATAAGGTTAACCTTTTGTTCTAAACCTTACACACTAGACTTTTAAGATGGGCACCTCACGGCCCAGTGAGAGTACGACAGGGCAGGAATGCCAGAATACTGCATAATAATCTCACTCAGCCATATTGTTCAGGAGTCAACAGTAAATTACAGTATGGCGCAAAGGGCATTTACTGTCTGTTCATCAGTAGGTACGCAGTTCGCCTCCTCTTGTTACCTCTGGAGGAGGAAAAAGGCAGCCATGTTGTGAGGCTACGAAGATTTAGATTTAATTACACTTTAAAGGTGAAAAGAAAAAAATACACTTTAAAACTCAGCAAACTCCCACAACCATAACTACACATAAAACACACATACTGCTGCAACTCTAATATATTTAGAAATGTTACAAGAAACAAACAAGAGTAATCTGTCTTCAAAAAGAGAGGAGATCATTATTTCAGCAGTGACAGGTTCAACCCAATTTCCTCCCAATTTTATGTGAATACAAGGCCAAGAGCTTTCTTCTGAATAGGATGGTAAAAATGTGTTCCATCCAATATCAAAGGAATATTAACTCAAAAACATCCATCCCCTACTTTTTGATCACAATGGTGATCTTCATCCATGATGTTGATGAGGCAAAATTGTCTTGTGCTGTAACTGTGACAGAGTTTTGTTCAACATTTAGGGTAATACACTTTATTGATGGTTTCTTTTTCCAAGAGCGAGATGAGAAGTAGCCTTAAAGACTGGGGAACAAAGGGTAACATCACACCTCTGACCAAAAATACATTTCCCAGCACCTCACACCTACCAGTCAACACGTTGCAACTTGAATCCAGATTTGAGGAGTTTCTATTATCATTATTTATATTAACTAACTATTTCATCATCATAATCATCATAATTTTTGGAGAAAATGTTTTCTGGTTTTATGATGTCCTCTGGCTGCAGCCTGACTGACTGTGAGCTCAGAGCAGCTTGTACCACCAGGGACCAAGAGAGGAGCACGTTTTGAGGCTCGGGGTGTGGGGGAATGCTGACGAGGAGTAGAGCCAGTGTCATTCTAGAATGACAATAACTAAAAGTCAGCTGTCGAGAGCTCGGTGAACTAAAAGGCTGAAAGACAGATGCTGAGCTGGACTGACTGCTGTTGGACTAGTAAGTAATGTTAGCTGGCTGTTATGTCTTGTGTTGTTGACCTTGTTGATGTTTGGCTGTTAACAAAGTTGCTGACTCGCTATTTTTTGATCATAAGTAATGTAATCATAACAAATACACAAGTACAGCTGTCCATATTTACCACATTGGGATTGCTCTCTGTAGCTGTGAGGTTATCAGGAAAGCAAGCAGCCAAATGTGTGTTGGGAACAGTCAAAATGGAAGAGAACAAGAGACACTGCCAAGCAACACATTCCATCTACAACTGTATCCCCCCGTTTCAATTCCACACTGCTGCTATAGCAACAGTCAA
Organism: Larimichthys crocea; assembly: GCF_000972845.2. Taxonomy (NCBI): domain Eukaryota; kingdom Metazoa; phylum Chordata; class Actinopteri; family Sciaenidae; genus Larimichthys; species Larimichthys crocea. Next base: position 72,227 of record NW_020855649.1, read on the forward strand.
CTAAAGCGTTGCCATACTGCACCCCTGGCGAAGCACCATGTGTGCACTCATCACATTGCTGGCGTAGCTTCTCTTAAATCACCACATCCCATATCAATGAGCAGGGGAAGGGTCAGAGACAAAAAATATGTGGGCAGCAGGAGAGAGAAGAGAGAAGGCTTCCAGAGAACATGAAGAGGAACAGAGGAGAATATCACGTACGAAGAGTTAAGAGAAACAAATGTGAATGATGTATGCCAAGCTAAGCTTCTATTTTTTCTGAGCATGACAATTATAGTTAATAAGCTGACAAAAAAGCTTTATTTCCAATATATGTGCAAGTTCAATCAGTTCAAATGTTCAATTGGTGAAACTGGAGACTTTGAAAGTGCAAGAATTATGATGGAGAGATGAAAAAATATGAAAATGAATGAGGAAAATGGGATTGTGCTCTAAAACTGGTCTTGAAATCTCGACTACAGGAGATGAGAGATTTATATCATGCTGTTACGGGAATTTTTAAAGAAAAACCCTTAAATAAGGAGGATCGAATTCAAAGCATCAAAGTTTAAGTTGAATTTATTGTTCTTGTACAAGAGGAGCGTTTCACAGTGCAACACACTAAAGGGGTTACAGAGAAAAGGCTCCCAGAGGAGCGTTAACAGTTGGTTTTTATACATTTTCCTGAAGATGGGCTGTCTCAACCCCTGTAAATTGTTAACAGTCAATTTGCATATAATGCCTTTAAACAGCTTATCACCTAAAGAGTAGCCAGGATGTCCCCAATCTTGATGTCATCTCCCTGACTCATTCTGTTCTCAAATTCCTCTATTTATACGTTAACCTGGACTTTACCTTACCCTGCCAGTCTGAGTAAAACATCAATAAAGGGAAGTGCCCTAAGAACATATAATGTAAGAACAAACATTGTATAAGTTTAAAACATCCAACTAGCTGTGTAACCCTAATTTTTATAACACATGCTGTGCAACAAAGTTGAGCAGGAAATAAAAAAGTCTAGGCAAATTTTTTTTTTTTTTATTAGGATGACGGGGATCCCATAAAACACATTGGAAACATATCGAGGAAACTTTCCAGGAAAAGACAACCTTTTAATTGCACTAGTTTGATATATGATCATATAAATTCCCAGCTTCTCCATGACCGCAGAGCCAATGACAAGAAGAAAGACAGATGGTGCGAACAAACTTAGACACACTTCAGATGCAGACAGATACTGAGACCCAGACAAGCAGCAGCCAAGGAAGATATTCCATCTCTCCTGCTGCCAAAATAGGGGCTGATAAGATACTCCTAGAAGCTGTAAAGTCCTGACACTTTAGCCACTTTAATCCGTGATAACCCCCCGGTGAGCAGGCCCGCTGACACCGGCCTCCATACACACAAATACACACTGCACCCTGCCGCTAATAATGCTCTCTGATGGAGTTTCAATTCATGAGCTCATGCCTACATCAAAGTTGCCGTTGACACCAAATAAAAAATAAAAAAAAGAAGCCTGGTTGATGCAGCCAGAGCTGGCGGTGACAGTTATTTATATACGGTGACCTCCACAACTTGTGCACTAGCATGTGGCAGAAAATGCTAGAAAAGACTAGTTCAGTTGAGTGAAAAAGCTACATCCTTGGTTGAATATAAAAGTTTACAAAGGAGCTTTGGCCTCAGTGAAAATCTTGAGCTCTTCATGCAGGCTCACAGAAGCCTAAAATAGCAGCACAGCAGTATTTTGAGGGTGCCTGGGGCAACAGCTGAAACCGCTCTTCTTGTATTGTTTCCAGTGTGGCGACGGTAATTGGATAATTAGGGTTCACGGGTAACATAAGGAGAGTATATAATCCCAACCGCCTACATACATTAATGATAATTGCCTGAATTGCAGAGACACATCCTTGTTTTGAATGGTACATTGAAATTATCTGAGGAGAATTCAGGAGTGTTTACAACCAACATTATCACTCCACCGTTATGAATGGAAGGACATAAGAAAGAATGATTACAGCACCAAAAAGGGTAAAAGGGCACTCTTTTGTTGAAGGTAAATGGCAATTAAAGGTATTAAACTAAAACCTAATCCCAATAACGCACACACAAGGTTACTGGATTTAATTATTATTGGCACCTGTGTGGTGTGATTAAAAGAACTATCCTCCAGCAATCTCACCCCTATTTAACTAAATGAATGGCAAATATATTGAACATGACTAAAATCCTTGCTCCGTTGACTCAAATACCACAAATCTGTCCCAATCAAGGGCAACAGTGTAATTTACAAAATACTACTCATTCATCTTAAAATTATTCTAATTAGTTTTTTAAGTACAAAGCTAGACTCATGAACATGATTAGCTTAGCACCAAGACTAGAGGGAGAGGGACAAGCCTGGCTTACTCTAAAGTAAAAAAAAATGCCTTTTTTTGTTTTATTAAGCTTAACATATCTTTCTTTTGTGCTAAAACTGTAAATTGCGGTTTTGATATTTGATTGTGTATTATGTATCATGGAGTTTGCCATCATTGTATTTACAAAACCGACAAGATACTGTACTTAATGAGTAAGCTTTAGAGGTTTTGAACTTTGAAAAGAACCAGACGAGCCAGTTCCTCCTTCTAGTTCTTCCAGTCTTAATGCTAAGCTTAACAAGCTCCTCCTGGCTCCAGCTCCATATTTGACACATATTTGACTTAAGACTTATATTGATGTATTCTAACTCTCAGCATGTCAAACTATTCCTTAACAAGTACTGACTTGTGTGATGCTTAGTTATTGGAAGGCATATCACCCATGCACATGATAAGTGACTTTTGCTTGTCGCTTTCATCTGCAGAAAAATATTTCTGTAGATTTGTAAACCAATTTGGAAACACTATAACTATGCCACAAACTTTCCAAGTTCTCTGCACTCTGCATGTGCACTTTAACTTCTTAAAAACAAAGTTACATAACTTTTTTGGTCCAAGTATGTTATATGAATCAAAAAGGAATCACGCCATGGGAAATGATCTTAAAACTGTGTTAAAAATAAAACCAAGAGAACTTCATAAAAGGTCCAAAGTACAGTTGTAATGTTGCCATTGATCTAAAAAAATATATGGTTTATGATATGCTTAATATATATGTGACTGGGGGGGATTAGTTAACTATTTTATTTCTTCTGGCTCCAGCTTCTTTAGTCAGTACTGACAGGTCTGTGTAACTGGTTATGTAAGGCCATAATGTACGGTTTTAGCCTCGAGGATGTTCTTTTCTGCGAGTTTGAAGTTGGTACTTCCATGCTGCTGATGGTACTCTGCGCCTTGCATAATCACAGCGAAGAACGTCCTTGAGTACAACACTGCAAAATTACACTGAAGCACAAAATAACGCAGGTATTCTGGAACTAAGTGCACATCCTCTATAAACCACTCATTCTTTTTATCCTGTGCACAATTCACCATCTATTATCATAACCACACATACAATACACACACACCAATGACTGAAGTGTCATATTATCATAGTGGCTTGGACAGGCCTGCTTCACACCTACGCAGCTGCTAATAAGACAGATCCATCAGAATATAGCAAGGAAAAATGTAACCTGGTCTGTCTTTGTCTAAGATGGACTAAAACGAGGGAGAGGAAGAAAATATAATGAGGGGGAGTGGGGGAAAAAGGAAGCAAGTGATGGGGCTATAAAAAGGAAAAAACAATGAGATCATGAAATGTTAATGCTGTAGAACAATGCTGTAATGCTATAGAATTCTATACAAGGAGGTGTGTATGTGGTGCAAGGGAGGCTGAGAGAAATGTACTCCCTGCCTGCATGTGAAAAATGATCTTCACTGAGAGACTTTCAAGGCTAAAAATAAAAAAAATAAAAAATAAAAAAAACATATGTTATAGCAGTGCCTCTCTGGCAGCCAGATACATTGGAGTCTGCCACTAAATTAGAAATGATTACATCTGGGGGTGGTGTTTAGCTCAGTTGGTAGAGCAGCCGCCCGCCCCATGTGTGAAGGCTTAGTCCTTACTGTGGAAGCCCAGGGTTTGAATCCGACCTGTGGCTCCCGCATGTCATTCCCCGTCTCACTCTCCCTGCATTCCTGTCACTCTTCGGCTGTCTTTGTCAAATAAAGCTTGAAAAGGCCAAAAGAAATGATTACATCTGAGCATTAATCATACGTTGTTCAAGCATTTCACTTGTGAATAGAGAATTTTATGCCATTCACTATTCTTCAGTTTTCAAGTAAAATCTTCATCTATGTGTCTTTTTTGATCATACAACATGCGCTGCATCTATCTTTAATAAATTCTTTGGAGTGATAAGTTTCAGTTCACTCGAGTGCCATGCACATCAAAATAAAAAAGGACATTGAATTTAATTGAGCTTAATTTGAGTTGCTTAAAATGTATATATTCAAAATGATACAAAAGAGTAAACCAAGCGGATGTCTGTCTTTTTCCTTTACCAACATGGTGACAGAAGATGAGCGGAAAATGAAAAGGGAAAGAAAAAAAAGAGAAAACAGGCAGAGCTCTGAGACAAGAGTTATGATAGAACATATGAAGAAGGGGAGGCAGAGGAAGCAAGATGGCAGAAAAGGTTGGACAGATGGAAACAGAGAGAACAGGAAATAGAAACGATGAGATGATAGAAACGGAAAAATGAAAACAGAATACAGTTTGCTAGAAATGCAGCCTGTGCAGTGGAACTTCATTACATTTTAATGTGTTTCTTTATTACATTAGCAGCTACAAAAGCTCTATTAACTTTTCTTCAATGAAGTAAGAAAGAAGTCCAACTTGTTTATAGGCGTCTCTAGCGACTAGGCGTCGCTAGTCAATCCATCTCTGTGATTGACTAGCAACTTGTCCAGGGTATGCTTCACATCTCGCCCAAAGGTGGATGAAAGGATAGAAAATGGCAACCTGACATGGTAATGTTTGAGGCACACATCTTACAAAACACCATGAAAAATATTGGAAACTGGACTATTAAAAATGAAAATCTGAAAATAAAACCAATATCTTAAGTATCTAAAAAATATACAACTAATTGTTCACTAAGTGCTAATCCATCCTTTAGGTGAAGTCTATGTGGGAAAGATTCAAGTAGAAAAGACTGAATTGCATTTAACCAGTATTATACCAGTCAAAGTATTGGTAGCTATGAACCTGTAAAAATAAATGACTCTTAGACTAGAGCATTGCTGGTTCAATCAATGACCACTGTTGCATGTCATGTCCATCTCTCTCTCCCCCATTTACTTTCAGCCTCTTCTCTGTCATTATCCAATATAGGCAAAACGAGTACTGTGTAGCCAACAATGATTCCGACATTGTCATTCAAGCACTTCCTGAGTACCAGATACAAACACACAAGAGGCCGGGCCACAGCTAATTCACAAAAACTTGTTATCAAAAGGTCAAGTGAAAAGTAAGCATGAGTTTTTAGGCAATGCTCCATAATAAATTAATTAAGAGCAACATTTAAAAAATATTTTGTAAGTTAAAATAAGCAAAAAGTGAAATAATCCTGTAAATTACCAATATTAACCACAATATTAACAGCTGTGACTTCAATCCATGTTGTGATATTAAATATTAAGTTCATTTAGAAATGTCAGTAATTCAGACAAATTTTGTTTTAATTTAGTTTAATTTTAGTTAAATTAGAAATATCACTGCAGGGTGGATTTGAATATCTGTCAGCTGAAGCTCTGGGGCTATGAAGGCTACCAGGTTATTAGATTCAAAGCCAAGATGATGACAGATCTCAGGTCTCTGGCCTCAAGGTGAAGGCCTTAGATTCACAGTCTCCCACTTATGGAGCTGTGGGGTCTCAAATGCAGACAGCAGTAAAGGAGGAGTGAAGTAAAAGTTGAAGGAAAGAATCAAATGAAAACCTCCTCTGGCCCTCTTAAATACATGTACGGATTTTAAAGGTCCTGCACACACAGAGACGTTTTTTGGGCACCAATCTCCACACACGTGCAATCATACATTTTTAAGTTGTCATACTTTTTACCACCCCACACAGATCTAAATCAACCAAAACAAGTGAAAACAATTGTGTTAAGCTTTGTTTATGCAAGAAGCCTCTTTGACATGAATATCTGTTTTGCCTGAGAGCAAATTACATATACACAAGATCACAGCAAGACAAGGCAGTCGCACAAAACAATCATCACACAGAGACACTGAAAAGAATAATAATTATTATTACCAAAATATCCAGAAACAAACCATTTTCTAACCTTACGTTGTTTGGCAATTAGCCTACTAACGTACTGAGGAGGACAGTTCTGGAAAATGGTCTCTTGTAACTGAGACCTTAGAGCATGGTTGGCAACCTATGGCTCACGAGCCAGATGTGGCTCTTTTGATGACTGCATGTGGCTCGCAGACAGGAGAGAAAGTAAGCTGGTACGGTCCGGTACTGTGTACCACTAAAACATTCAGTGGCGGTACACAGTACCAAGAAGATGGGAGAGCAGCGGCCTGCTATAAAGCCCTCATACAGAACCAGTCACGGCTGCACTCTGGGTCAGAAAATAGATCCGCTATCAATATGCAGTCTTGAAAACTACTTTGTCTGTTTAAAAAATCCTTTTAACTCATTCCAAATTGTTTCTGAACTGTCCATGCTGGACGGAGCCTTGGCCGGGCATCTCCCTCTCTCCCCCTCCCCTCGGAGAGAGCCCGGTGGTCTCCTCTGTGCCCGGCCTTCAGAGAGTCTCTCTATTGTGGTGAAAGTGTGGTGTCACCACAATTACCTGTGGGGTAATGTTAGGGGGAGGAAATCTGCCCATACAAACTGTCTCTTAAAGTGTGAGTAAGCACTCTGACTTGATTATTCCGGAGAGACCTGCACTCACAGGCTCTCTTAAAGTGATAAAGCATCATGGGCTGGCATATGAAGGTAAACATCAGTGCTCTGAGAGCAATTAGGTTATAATTGATGTTAGGATACACTGTGCTATCAGGGTATTTAAAGGATAAAAAAAAATTGACACACTGTGAACAAATAATGTCCAATGCTAATTGCAACTTAAAATGAGATTACCTGATATAAAATCTCATTATAGTACCATGACAAATGTTTGTGTTATAATAATAATAATATTGTCTTCTACTTTCATGGACATGGAACTTTTTCAAGGTCAATTACCATTATCAATGCACTACGTATGGCGCTACAACCAGCAGCCTATCAGCTTAGCATAGCATCAAGGGTGAAAATGGGTGAATATGCAAACAAATCTGACCAGCAGCAACTCTAAAGCTCAGTAGTTAACACGACTTATTTGTTAAATCTAAACAAAAAAGTGTAAAAATTAAAAAAGGTGTGGTTTACAGGTGTAAGAGCCACTTACTTTATTTTGTCTTTGCATGTTTGGTTAATTGGTTATATAATTGCTGAAGTCAACTGAGCTATGGTTCGATATAAGTTTTTCACCGCCATCAGCTTAGCCATCGCCATCGTCGTCTATCTCACATTAAGGACTGCATCAAGTCGGTAGTGGACTGGTTTCTGTGGATTTTTGTACCATTATAAGTTGTTAATTTTCAAATAAATCAACATTCAAGATCACCTTCATCTCTCTGCAGTGGGTTTTCACAAGAAGATAGATAGATTCAAGGCCATCATCAAAAATAAGATTTCCTCAGTTGACTAATTGGCCTAGACACTAGAAACTACAACAGGGGACAAGGCCACAGGGCCAAGAGTAGTGACCTACTGGAGCACTGATGTTAAAATGAGGGACAGTGCAATGCTAGCTAGGTTTCCCTTCAGCCTCCTGTCTTTATGCTAAGCTAAGAGGCCGTATTTAACAGACAGATATGTGAGTGGCATAGATCCATCTAACTCTCAGCAAGAAAGTAAAAAAGAAAAAGTACATTTATCCATGCTTTCAAAGTCTAATGGCCCAAACAGGAAGAGAGAATGACATTTTACTGACTCCTGCCATAGCATCATCAGACAGCGGAAGCACTCCAACAGCACTGCATGTCCTTGACAAATCCACTTTCTCCTTTCACTTTCTTTGAAAAGACAGCGTGGAAATGAAAAGCCAACATCCGCTCTTAAAACAACACCAAACTTCTCTTGAAACCTTCGATCTACGCTCTCAATGATGTAGTAAAGCTGCTTAATCTAAGAAAAGATGTTCACTTGATAACTTTAAGACACAGGTAAGATGTTTTCAAAGTCAAACAGGTCAGGCAACTATAAATGGCATGACACCAAAGCGCATGAAAGTCATAACTACATCAGCGGAAAGGATTTTCTTTAAATACTTTCAGATTTATCTCATTCTCAGCATCATTTCATCACTTTAAAAGGAAATAATAAAATAAACAGTTCACAGCTTGGCACTGAACCCACAGATGGGAATAGAAACACAATCTTAGTGTTGCTATTTCTCAAACCAGCTGGAGAAAGTCAATGTTGTCAAAGTACCTCACATCAAATCTTTTTTTTTTCTTTTCCTTTTAACAACTAAGATTATTTTTTTATTACTTGTGTGGCTGCAGCTGCAGAGAAGTAACAAACTCAATAACTCACTGTTCTTGCAGAATAAAGTCCATGTTCTCTGGAGAAATCTGTCCGGTCACAGGATGGCGAAACGCTGTGGTCCTCTGGTTATGACTGAAGAGACAGAGGGAGGAGAGAGAGGAGACAAAATTAGCAACCTCGGTTGCACGGTAAACACAGTGAGGGCATCACCCTGGATTTTCACCCCCTTCTGCGTTCACAAGTACAGCGGACACGAGCCGATCATTCCCCAGAGTAGTAGCGGGCTTAAAGGCTCTCTCTCAAACCCCCTTCTCCACCCTGACAGGCCTTCGTCCCTGACTTTCCCAGTCCTGTGTAGAATGTGAGGGGTGGTTGCAGGACGCCTACCCCACCCATTCACCCCACCCAACCCGTCCTGTACAGCCTGTGTGGACCAAAATGTTGGCCTAAGCACAAAAAGCTGGACAGTGCAGGCGTGGGGCCTCCAACAGTTATAGACGCAGTCGAGCATAGTGTAAAAGCATTTGACAGAGAAAACAACATAGGGTGGCATGGAGGGTCACAGCATGTGTGTGTGTGTGTGTTGGGGGGTTTAAGAGAACTATTCTCCAATTCAACAGGAGCTTGAATGCTTCACAGCAGAGAGTTGACAGTGACAGTTGACAGTGGTTGATGTTCATACTGAGGTTTCACATCACTGTAAATGACATATCTTTGGGTTATCAACTGTTGTTTGGACAAAACAAGCAATCTGAAAACATCTCCTAACCCATTAGCTAGGTCCTACAATATAAGAGCATTTAAATAAGATTTAGTTTTCAAAATATACCAAGAAAACTCTTCAATAAATAAACACCCTTTAGATATTTGTGTAGAGACAGACAACAGGGCCTCACAAACATAAAAATAGTTATACGGGAAGTTCAACTGCTTAGCTGTCACAAGCACAACCATGAGAAACATGTTCACGAACCTGTCCCATCTCTAACAACAATCAATACGTAGTAACGTTCTTTTCCCATTCCCCAGCAGATCGCATTACTTATGCCATACGCATGCCTGCTCGACGTAGCAGAACATCAAATCCTACAGGACTACAAGGTTTCCCAGGAGACCGTGTGACAGGGCAGCAGCAGGCTCCACAACAATGCCATTATTAGCTCACAGCACGACACTGAAAACACAACTTGTCACACGAAACCGGTCACATCTGAATGCACGCCATACTGATGTCTGTTTACAGAGCTTCCCTCCTGTCAGCCGAGCCACTTCTACCGAGCACTGTTAGTGCTACTAATAACACTAACACAACATGAACATCATGCTTGTTACTTACTACAAGGATATTTTGCCTGTGGAGGTGAATTCACTGCTTGCCACTGTTTCAGTTTTTCCACATTTTGGGTTCCAGTAAGTGACAGTGGAGCCCAGAGGGAGCTGATATGTGTGTCACACTCGTCAAATATCCAAGCGGACCTGCAGCTCAACACTTCTACCAGCAGTGAATTCCAAATCAAGTCATGATAGTTTGCTACATGGATAACAATATCAATATCTTGACTGAAATAAAAACTGCAGGAAGTGATTCACCAACTGTACATACTGGCTGTATTCATTGTTGTTCTCTCTGCTGTAGTTTGGCCATTACTCCTACTGCCGGTTGTATAATGACTCCATTCTCAACTGCTGCAGGCTATGTATTCAACTGTCAGGCACTAAGCAGAAAAGAACATCCAGAGCGTCCCGCAATAGAATTTATAGTTTTCATAAGTACTGACGAATCACCTGCGGTGGCCCAGAGGGGACCATCCACACATTTACACATCTGTGTTTGACAGCTGGTCATAAAAAAAAAAATCTCTATAGAGTAAAAATGCAAAGAAAAAAAAGGTGTTCAGGAGCATGAAGAACCTTTACTCCCAATCCACAAGACAGAGAGAGAGAGAGAGAGAGAGAGAGAGAGAGAGAGAGAGAGCGAGCAGCACAGTACAGGAGATGGTGTTAGTCATGCTGCCAGTCTAACAGGACAAAAACACCCAGTGCTCTATATAGTAGCATCCCTCCAGGGGACACGCTCACTGTTTCTTCAACGTAACGAGAAGGCCTGCAGCGCTGTAAGAATTAATAATTGTCTGAACGGAATGGAATTATAATCGATCAGTCGTAGCATGAAGAGGAAAAGCGATTGTCCTGACAGGCCTCTGAGCCGTGAGTTATGACTGAGACGTTCTCTTTGCAGGACCGCTACAAATTCAACACAGATGCTAAATGGCAGCCGCAGTGTGTCAGCACTGATACTGATAAACAGCTACCTGGGTCAACTCAGGTGACGCTGTGTGTGTGTGTGTGTGTTATGGTTATAGATCTGGAGGAAATCATTGCAACTGGTTTTGTTTTTTTCAAATCATTGCTGTCATAGATTTATTCTTTCTTTGATAGATTTTCAGAATCTAAATAACTTAAAACAAGAAAACAGAAAAGCTAAATGTAAACCTGTCTATCTACATTATTTGGCTAAATGTATGCACTTTGAAATCATGAATATGTGTGGACGAGGTCTCGTGTGGATCGTGTTAAAGGATTACATTAAAGAATTTGAATTGCACTGGCAGGAAAATGTTTCATAAACGGGGACTTAAATTACATTAGTAAGAAATTATGCTAACGGGATTAATACGCCATTAACATGATTATTACATGAACGGTTTATTATGTTTATATGAAATCATTCCATTAAAAGCAGCGCTGTTCAGCGACGCACTTCTTTTACACTGCTCCATAGGACAGTAATAATCTATAAGTGTGTATGTGTGACACCTTTGTCTAATGCTGTAAGATAATAAATCGATACATGACACCTGAGATAATCATGTCACAACGATAGTTACAAGACCATCCGTCACCCACAAAAATGCATAAGAAGTAACTGATATGAACAATGAATGATTCTTTGCCAGATTATTAAATAGTAAAGATGGCGGCTGAGGACATAGTCACCTCAAATCCTCAGTGAGCCCAGCAGTACATTTAAATATTGATCACGCACATTCAAACAAAAGCTTGTTTATTTCTGAGCTGATACGTGAAGTGCTTCTCCTGGGAAACTGATAAATCTGGGTCTGATTGCTCACAGAATATGAATGGTAACAGTGTGTCAGTGTTCTGAGAGGTTGTTTATCAGCAGCTGTGATTTCATTCTGAGGCGAGGCTCCAAATAGGACAAGATATAATGGACATGATAGTGTCATTTCAGAAGAGCTCAGGCAATGATGACCTGGGCTGTGAGGGAAATGCTGTTGAAAGCAGCACTAAGAGCCTTTATATAGGACCCTTTTAACAATGCCCTTTAAAACTCAGAAGAAAAGACCTGTTCACAATGTACCCTACTTGCCATTCGCTGGATTTAGCGTATTTTTCTTCTCGTGGCGAGATGCGTCAGTCCAGCTTCAGTAGAGTTGGATAACATGAGATTATCAGTGTCTAAAACATAAATGGTCAAAGTCATTTTCTTGTGTCGTTGCTCAGATCTAAAGGGTTTGCGCCTGGAGACACCATTCAGGGGAAAGCAATGCAGACACAGGACATGTATGAAAACATGCTTTCAATATCTCTACATAGGTATATGTGAGACTGTGGAAAAGGGCAACTTCATTAGTGACTAAGTGATGTACGTAGACAGTACACAGACAGACAGACGGACAGATAGTACGTATACACACACACACACACACACACACACACACACTCTTAGCTACAATTTCAATAATCAGATACCTAGTCCAAAGTATGTCCGTACACACATAGAACACATGGATACATCGGTGTACTCTTGTGTGTTTTTGTGCGTCTGAGTGCCTGGAGTAGCAATATGATACATCTCATTCCACAAGGTGAAAGCTATGAGAGAGACAAAGTGTGCATGAAGTCACTTTACGCAAACAAAAACTTACAAGACATTCAAAATGTAGTGCATGTGGCTCAGATGACATAAACATAAACGCCCTGAAGGCTTCCGCCCAGCCTTTCACCGCGTTCCTCGTGTGTGATATCTCTGCATTGTTTCACTGTGGTTCTCTGTGGCTCGGAGGTAAGTGCACCTGAAACTTCAGTCTTGAAGGACAACTAAGGCACTACTCCAACTTCCCCTGCTAGCTTTCCAGCCATGAGAGACTTGCATAACTACCGTATCATTGAAAGAGCTGCCTCTCAAAAAAACCCAAAGCCCACTGATGAAAATAGCCCACTTGATGCTAACACTATGCATGTAGCTTTCCATGTACGGTGAAGAGTGAAATCTCTAGTCTAGTCCAGTGTTAATACAACCACAGGGTATCAGAACAAATATTTATTTAAAGAATATATAATAATATATTTATTATTATTATTATTATTATTATTATTATTATTCAGACAAGTGCTGGAGAAAACATGGACCACAAAATGCAAACCACCTGTTAAAGTTGTGTAATTTCTGGAAGGATGTATTGTACGGCCTGAGAGACGTGTTCCACCAAGATATCTTCAAAGACCCAAAGATGGTCCACCTTGGTACAATTCCTGAAGGTTTTGAGGGGAGAGTCAAAATCTGTTTGTCACAAATACTCTTGGGAGCTGCGAATCAAATGAATCTCAGTGACATGGTTGAAACTTGAACTGCCAACATATACAGTAACATATGGCTTACAAATAGGGCTGCAAAGGGAATATTTCCACAAACTTGGGAGTAATTTAAACCAACTGTATCATATCCAAACGTAACATTTGTTTTGTCATAATCAGACATGCAAAATAGTACAAAAAAAAATTTCAGCAAATTTATTTGTAAGTAAAACTTTATAGAGTTTTAAGTATTTTATTGAAGAATATCATGTAGTCCACAGGTTTAAATGTGTGTCTTTAATAGTCTCTGTGTGCTCTGGGCTGAAAAGTGTGGTCCAGGTACAGAAATCACGTGTGCATGTAGGGGGGCGTGGCCTCAACAGCCCAGTACGCAGTGTGCTATGTGCATCTGATAGCAGATATATACAAGTGTACTTGCATAACATCTAGTTTGTTTTAATTAAGATTATGCTAAAATATGTTTTCCCCAATGATATTTAAGTTCCCTGTTAAGGGCCAGCCTTCAATTTTGTAAATTCATGGTTTATTCCCATAAATTCCTGTTAATTCCCATGGAAAGTTTCCAACTTTGAAAATTCCCAGAATTTTGCAACCCTACTTACAAACAATGAAAACTGTATGAGATATGAGAAACAAATTTATTAAGAGCCAGGCAATGGCTCTATTAAGTTACTTGTTTCTTTTGTGGGGGTATATGTATGTATACCACATATACTATATGTGTGAGTATACATGTTGGATTTTATTTAGATCATATTGTAATTGTTGTACTGGCACTAAAACTGGACAAGATGCTAAAGCAGCACATCCTGAGCCACAGGCGGCCTTAATAAATTAAAACTTTTTTTAATGTCTACAGCTCCAAGGGGTTGTTGATGGGACACGTTGGTTCGCGGAAGGTTAAATCACAGCCATGATCGTGTACTGTTTACCAGCTTTAGTTACTGATGAGCAGAATGCTGACTAAAAACAGCGCATAACCTAGATGTGATTTAAATGTAAACAAGCAGAGCACAATTTCCCCAGAGGGATTGTGATACAGTCCAGGCACGGATCTGCCTGTTTTAACACAGTGCACAGACATTCATAATTCATTCATAAAAAGATGTCAAGTTTGATCCACTAAAACATATTAGCATCATCATTTCCTCAGACATGTCTGCAACATGTTAATCCAAGAAATTAATCAAACTCCCTCTCACCATTTACATCTGAAACCAAACCTTTATGGACAATTTTAGCTCCATCTGTCTGAGCAGGGTTTCTCAGATACAACTAAATGACGATTGTGATTGCACCAATGAGACAGACTGCATATAGCGCATAGACTTGGGATTTTTTTGGCCACCTGTTTCAGCACCGATCTCAGCAGGAGACACATGCTGCATCAAAATCATCAAGTTCATCACAGTTTCTCACCTGTGCAGCTGAGATATAGCAGAACAATATTCTTATACTTTGTGAATGATACATCTTTTGTGGTAGAGAAAGTCCCCTGACGACAAAGTGGCTCGTCACCGCCGTCTGAAAAAAGCACCACCAATGACATCCCTGCTTTTAATCCAACATCCATTCTTAGACATTAATTTGGGGTTTTCTGACTTGAGACTGAAATCTAAAAGCAAATATACAACTAATGATTTCATGCCACGTACTTCTCAACCAAACACAGAAAAACCCAAACAAGCTGTTAAGACAAAATGGCTCATTACTTTGTCATCTGAGAAAAAAGCAAAGCTCCCAAGACTGCTCTGCCTTTCATGCCAGTTCTTTCGTTTTTTTTCTGTCAAATTCCATTTAGCAGAAATGCTCCCCTGCAGCTGAAGCTGACTTTGTTTATCACTCAAAGGGACATTAGGGATTTAAACTTAAATCTCCCTCTTACAAGACAATCTTGACCGCTGTGCTGCTGTCAGCTGGTTTCTCTGTGTCTCTGCTGTTTTGTCGATGTCCGCATGACATCTATGAAGGACGGGCCGTAAACCTCTGGGGGGGTTACGTAAACATGACACTTTCCATGACAGGACTCTCAAATCACATCTCACCTCTCTGGCAAACACACATGATCACACATGCCGCACATGATCTCTCTAACTCGTGTACAGGGCACATAATGCACCTGCTGTGTCATGTGACTTGAGTGTCACCCTGTTTCTAAAGGAACTCCAGTGACTTTACTCCTGTTTGTCCTTGTGGCAAATGAACAGGAAAGACAATAGTGCTGAAATTATTTAGCAATTACTCGACTGAGTGAAAGTTAATTTAAGACAAATTTGCTAATTTACTTTATTTAATTCATTAAACTGCTGGTTGGAGTTGGTTTGCATCATTATAAGCTCGTTATCTTGGTCAATGAGCTTTTCAAGTCTGATCATCACTTTCACAATTTTCGACATTTTAGAGAATAAACTTGATATTGTGTGTGTCTTTCAGACACAGTATGTCAAGGATAAGCTGACAGTGACACTGGAATTGCCTATTGACAACCTGATTACTTAAACAAGCACAACCTGGATTTGGAATGATGTCTGGTCCACTTTTGCAATGTTATTTTTGGCCTTTAAATGTTCTGCATATTGAATTTAATTAAGTAAAATGTAGAACTGCCAAATTTCATCCAGGGGAATCAATAAACAAGAGTTTGCACATTGATAAGCAATCCCTTCCTTTTTTACTTATTGAGGCTCCCAGCCTTCTCTTGTTTTGTGTTCAGTTATTAACCAATGACTCGGCCGTGGCTAAAGTGTATGTGGTAATGATTTACTAAAGTTAAAATGCTACACCGAGACACAGCACGTCGTACTCGGAAAGCAACACCCACCAGGGGTAAAATTAAACCCACACCACAATATGTAACCAAGAGCTAAAAATGCCAACAAAATGCCTGTAGCTAGATAAAAACATTTGATTGTAACATGTCAAAAGATTATTTTAGCATTCGGTGCCGACGTGAAAAGGTCTACTGACAAACTGACAAAACAAACTATGTCAGTCCTCTTTCCTTACCTAGCTTTTTCTGGACCAATGATCCAACTCAAGTGAAATACTTGATATAATTGCCCGGTAAGATCAACATTTAACCCAACAAAGCTCAAAACAAGGCCTAGTTTGTCTGTGAAACAAACACTGATACAGTTTTTCATCCTGTTGATGCTTCACATCCTATTACCTGTGTCCACTTTGTCTTCTTAACCCCGTTGGTGGTACGTCCCACCACACAGCAGCTTTTAGGCATTTTTCTGCCGATTGCTAGTGGGTAGAAGTGAGAATGAGTCAATAGAGAGCCATTCATTATTATCCCCTCTGTTGTAGGCGGGACTTAATTGCACTCTTAGGAACTTTGACATTTGCTTTTATTGATGATGGACAGATCAATGTGTCATCATCACTGATAAGCCACACCTTAGTCTGACTGAGACCGATGTTACAAAAAACAGGGCTGCTGATTTTGACCACAACTTCTCATCTCCGATAAATAGCAGGGCTCTGTCTTTGTACCGTCTGACACTGCACATCCTGTCCATTTTTTAACAGATATGTAGCAGACAGTTGTTTCTAAATGGTTTGGCGTGTGGGTGTTCTCTCAGTCAAAGGTCATGTCTATTTAAAGGCTTTTTTCCAGATGAAATGTGTTTGAAGTGCAGCGAGGGAGGGAGGGCGGGGCAGAGTGCTGCCAGTGTATGTATGGGTTGTGTGTCAGAGAGAGCGATGACTGTTACATTTACACATTTATGTGTGGCTGAGTGCAAGACTGACCACTGTTTATGTGATTGTGTGTATCCAAGTCAAGTACAGTATTGATACTCTGATATGCCATTCTATTCCAGGTGGACCGGTCTTGATGTGGTTTACACTGATGATTGATAATTTTACTTTATACTTAACTATATCCTGACTATTATAACTACTGTATGCATATTATTATTATTCATCCATTTTACTTTCTCCTCTGCTAATAGTTTGGGCCTGTTTACCTCCTCTGTATATATTCTGAATTACATGACTGCACTGGTGTGTGTTTGTGTGTGCATGTAAGCACAAATGACCACATATGATATATCATGAGTATATCAAGAGTTTAAGTATCTTGGGGTCTTCACAAGTGACGGGAAAATGGAGAGTGAGATGGACCGGCGGGTTGGTGTGTGCAATACTGTGGACACTGTACTGGACACTTGAGGGAGCCGAGATGGAAGGCTAAGTTCTTGGCCATCTGGGCGCCTTGGTTTGGAAGTGTTTTCCAGGAACATCCAAGTGACACAAAATGACACAACACTGCACAAAACCGAAACATTTGTCCAGTTTAACACTTTGTTGCAATTCAAATGCAGAGCCCAGAAAACTCTCTGCTCTCTGTAAAGAATGTCATCTAAAATCTGTTGGAGAGCTCACAGACCAACACCAGTCACTTCTTTTCATTTAATAACACATCTGCACACAGGCGCACGCACACACACACACACCTCTGCAAAGAACAAAATGACACTTTGGTGCATGGCCTAATGTTTAAATAAAAACCATGTAATTGAGTTGCACAATGCCACAGCTGCAAAAGAGCTCCTGATTTGGCCGCAGCACAAAAGTAGGTTAAAACATTATCACTGTTGATTTTCAGCAGCCTGCAGAGTGGGCCACTGGCACCGCAGCTCTGATTATAAAACAGCCTCTGAAAGTCCACAGAGCTCCCTGATGATACTTTCAGCCTGCAGCTCTCACCAAAAGATAACGCTAGAAATAGTTTGATTTTTACAACAAAGACTCTTAAAGCACAATCTTAACGTATTAGTGCAGTATTGGGTTCATTAACAAAAATTCTCATTTTTATAAATTGAACATATTTGTGTATTTTCCGTTCATTGTTTCATGAAACTGAGCTCTGCTACCTTCTGATATGCACCTTTTATTATTTTAAATGAACTCTGATGATACTACAAAACCTTTCACTGTAAACAGCAGTGAATGGATTGTTGAATAATCATATTTCAGACTGCATA
Organism: Larimichthys crocea; assembly: GCF_000972845.2. Classification (NCBI taxonomy): domain Eukaryota; kingdom Metazoa; phylum Chordata; class Actinopteri; family Sciaenidae; genus Larimichthys; species Larimichthys crocea. The sequence continues at coordinate 90,341 of NW_020855649.1, forward strand.
GTGCACTACTGTGATCAGTACCATGCAGAATATGAATATTTTTTTAATGCAAAAAAGAGTTATGGTTTTGTTTTGTAATTTTAGGTTTAGTTAAAAATTAAATTTGGTCATTCTAGATCGAAGCCCGACCAATATATCAATTTATTGGCCCGATACTGGACTAGCACAGATATATCGACATCTGGACCTAATGCAGAGAAAGATCCTTTGGGTCATTCTGATATATAGTTTATGTCCTATCTGTGTTTTTCTTTATCTACAGTTATTTATAGTTACTAATTGTACTGTTTCAGTGCACTGATGGATCATAAAGTTTATCGTTTATAGTTTATAGTTGATAACCACATTTGAGATCATTCATCATAAAGAATATCAGTTTATATATATATATATCATTGTTGGAATTTTTTACTCCCTCAAAATCAGTCGGCATCGGCCCCAGAAATCCTATCAGTATGGCTGTGTTTTTGAAAGGCAGTGTTAGAGCAGAGGAGACACATTGGTGATTTTGAGTTGCTGGGTTGCTATTTAACTTTTGCAGGAGCCATTAACAAATGAACATATTAGAACATTTTAAAGGTTATTTGGTCGACCAATAAAAAGAAACTTTAAATCCACTCATCATCCCACTCTGAGCACTTTTTATGAATTAGTCCCACAGTAAATGACACAAAGACTGAATCTCCTCTGGCTACTTTTAGTAGAGTTTGGTACTGAAAGACTACGATCTCATAGTAAACTCGCTATCCTGAGCAGGCTGGGCTGCACCCACACAAAGAGATACTATATCACAATATATTGGCAGAGAAATCAAGCGTGCAAACTAATATCAGCCCAAGAATCATCTGCTAGACACTTTGCGTTGCTGTGCTGGTGGCTGGCACTGGAGACAGTGCTGCTGCTGTAACATTAGAGCCCGCCTCCACCTTGTTCGGGCGCTGGCAGTGCAAAGATAAAACTATGAGAAGATGCTGGGAGCTTCCTCAAAACGTAAAGCAGAAAACATTTTTTTTTTCATTACCTGCGTCCACACGGTTACTGCTGGGCCTCCATTACTTTTGTCCCCCTGCGAGCATGTGAATGTGGGAGAATGCTGCATGTACTGCACACTCTCCCTGTCTGTAACAAGGAGGAGCATGGTAGCTCAGTCCTATAACTGGCCAGGGGGTAAAGAGATGGAATACAATCTGACCACTACAAAATACACACACACACACACACACACACACACACACACATTACACTCCTGTCACCCTGCTGGATTCCTAGCAGGCCGCTGCTGCCAGTAAATTCCTTCCTTGGCCCAGTGAGCATAAAGCAGTGACACATTTGGTTCAGCTCCACGCTGCTGCTACCGCCACCATCTCTTGTTCAGGTTTCACCACCTACCCACCCACACATCCAGAACACGTCGCAAACACAACAAGCCTCTTTCCTTTGATTTTCTCACAGTCCATCTCTCCCTCGCGCTCTCCCCATCACTCCGCTCCTCACACCCACTCAGCCTGGAAAACATTCAAAATTGCCCCCCCCCTTGTTTGATTAAATGAAGGTGTATAAAAGTCCACTGAGGTTTTGTCTGGTTAAGTGCTATAAACCAGACATATCTGTCTGTGCGGCAGAGTGTGAGCTTGAATGCTACCAGTGTGGCGACTGGCATGAAAATCACCGTAATGAGAGCTATTATACATCTCTTATTTCACTGCTCGGGCCTATCAGGCTGATAAACAAGCCCCATTATGATTCCCTTATAGCGAGGCCTTTTGTGCCTCGATTGTGTTGGACACATTTCTTTTTTCGGTGGTGACGGCTAAGCTTTTAAGTTGCTTTATCACAAATTGTGAAAGGCTTTTAGTTAGGCTGAGGGTTGTGGCAATGTAGGTTAAAAAGCAAAGTGCATCAAATTGGATTATTTTCCCCTGTCTAAATACAACAGGAGGCCTTATTTTAACATTATTTTGCATCCACAGCTTGCATAATGCAGCTCATCACTGGCTCGATCCCCCGCCTCTTCTCCCACTCACCTTCCTGTCACACGCATTGTTTATCATTCAGACACAAAGTACAGGTAAAGCGGCACTGCTACAACCCCGTATCTGACCTCAAGGCCTTAGGAGATGATATACAAAGCCTCATCTTGCCCATTACATCACAGCGCTTTTATGTCTCCAGGCAGCCACACCATCTCTGGTTTCAGCGTGACCCAGTAAAATAAAGAGCATCTCCAGCAGCACGGAGGGGATAAGGTGGGACAGACTGACAGAGCAACGGCAGTCGCTCAGCACTGCTGGCAGACGGAGAGCAGCGCTGTGCCAGTAATAACTGAGGCGGACATGGGCATTGCTGACATCACTGGCATGGAGACCCTGCAGACACAAGCTCCACGTGCCCTCCAGTAACATCTACAACACTGGAATATGCCACTGGCTTACAACGTATTTAAAGTCCGTTGACAATCCACAAGTAAGAGAATAGAAGCAATATCGCCAGGTCCATCGCAACTACTGACAGGAACAGAACATGTTTGAAGGGTTAGGCACAATGTGAGTCAGAAAATGACACACTGCGTTTAGAATAAGTCCTGGAAGACAAAGACAATAAAAAGCTGTTGACTTTAAATCAACAAGTCTACAAAACTTGAGTGCCATAACCCTCCACATGCATTCATATGAGATGGAAATATATTTGAGCTCTCATTAAAAATGATTATTTCTCTATGATAATAAAGTTAAACCAGTGCATACAATAATAAAGGGATCTGTAGTTTAAATGACAAAACTGATGTGTTGATAGTCAGCAAAGATGATCCCTCCCTTCAGTCTCTGAACATGCCAACAGTCAAAGTGGCAGAAAACAGCACTCAGCCTTCACTGAACACCTCTCATCCCTGTGTTGTGGTTGCTGCACTTCTCATAACATAAATACTTCACTGATACATAATTTTCTGTGTTGACAGCCGACAAAAGGGAAAGACTCCATAGTGCTGCTGTGACGAGTAGCCCAGCAGGCTTTCCAACAACATCACAAATGCAACTTCAACACATCACACGGTAACAAAATGAGTCCAGGCGTTATGTGAGGGGAGATGCAGCTGTGGTACCCTAAGTTATGTGCTGAAATGGTATGGGTATTTGTTTGAGTGTTTGACTACACTATAAACTTGTTGCATATGCTAAACGCCCATCTAGCAGGTGTTACAGGATCAGTTACACTTTACTAAACTGTAGATCATACTGATCATTCATTGAGAGTAGGCAACAAAGACAACATGTTTGAGTTTGAAATAAATTAGTTTAAATGTTCTGATAAATATGCAAAAAACACAGTGAAATGATCAATATTCATTAATACAAACCTTTCAACCTTGCACTGGGTGAACAAGCTTGGGTCATGATGCACTCGTCACTTTGAATGAGACAGGTTTAACAAGCCAGTTTCATTTTTCTAACATGGCTGCAGATGATTGGTGCAGAAAGAATATGTCTAACATTGAAAACATGATTCAGTGTTCAGAGTTTTGCTCCCACTCACTCTCATTTCACAAACTCTGTCATTAATCATCAGGGTTTGTTGAGTTCAACCGCTGTGGTTTCTGTTGTCCTCTGCACTGAATCAGGCCTGTGTTTGTCTCCCTTCATACTTTTACTAGTGGACGCCACTTTGGCCCACACTGAAATGTCTCAGTAAACTGTTGCATGGATTGCCATGACATTTGGTGCAGCCATTTGTGGTCCCCAGAGGATGAATCCTGATGACTTGGTTGAGCAGGTTGACATTTGTGGTTCTGAATGAAATGTCTGGACTACTATGAGATAGATGCCAGGAAACAGAATGCAGTTTTTTCATGCTCCACTCAGGAACTTTTGTGATTCCTCTCTTCCCGGGTTCAATGGTGCTTTTCACGCAGCACCGCCATCACGTCAAAATTTGTTTTGTGGGTGTTTATGCAACAACATTCTCATCCTGTTCTGCCTCAGCTGCTGTTTAGTGCTAATTAGCAAATGTCGGCATGCTAATGCGCTAATGTGCTGAAGTGCTAATGTGCTAAACTAAGATGCTGAAGGTGGCAAACACATCACAATCGCTTTATTGGCCAGGTGTTTGTACACACACGAGTAATTTGACTCCAGTTCACTGTGCTCTCAATTGTACATACAGGTATAGATATAGCTGTATGTTGAAAAGACAACGGACATGACAGGTAGGCACAAACATACACAAAAAACGTTAAACATAAAACATCATATCTGATAAATCTTGTTGACAATGTCACTGTGAGTATGTTAGCATTTAACTCAAAGCACTGCTGTGCTGTGCTACTTACAGAGCTTGGCTGCAGATTATGCAATAATAAAAATATGCAATAATGTAAATTAATTCTTCTTCATTTCTTCTTCATCTCACTTCATTTCTAAAAGGCACAGTTTGAAGAATATTTGAGTTCTTTAAGCCAGTATGCATGACCGGACTGAGGTCTGAATCCAGGTCTTAGGACTACCATATGTTTCAAAGCTTTACATTAAAATACACCATGTGGCTGCAATAGTATATGCCAGCAGGATGACATCCAGAATGAGTTATACAGTATGTGCTTATGTTACTACATCTGCTATTGGTATCCTGCATCACAAGGGCTCATTCCTCACCATTCACTGTGCTGTATAAACCCATTCTAATTATCCAGACCACTTTGCAGGAGCATTTCCTGATAGCTCTACGGAAATCAGATCACTGCTTGTTTGACACTTGTCCACATTCAAACTCGGCTGTGACGTCGTCGCCCCCCCGCGCCTCGGCTCACTGACTGACTCTAATTATAGCCACTCTTCACCGAGCTGAGGAGCAGAGTGCCTATTAAATGTCTTATTGCAGAGATAATGAAAATATTTAGCATTAGCATAAACAGGAATGGCTGTGATTGGGAAGAGCATGCAGAAGAGTCAGTAATGCTTAGGCTCATTACAAAAGTGCCTGCATTGACTAGAAATTAGCCTTCACACTGCGGGTTTGTGCCTTCGCAGCAAATAGGAATCATTGTGAGCACACTGAGAAGACGCTTAAGAGAGGGAGGATTTGGGGATGCTATTTATTGGGAACAAATGAACCACTTCTGCACGAGTCAAGCCTTCTTTCAGTTTTAGAGATAATAAGGCCATCAGTTACTGGATGAGAATGAAGATTGTAAGGTAATATAGGACATAAGTGCAAAGTCAACACAATCAGCATAGTAACAAGGCTGCTGTTCAGCGGTGCCTCTGCTATGTGGGTGTGGGTCAATGTGAAGAGGTAAAGTGGAGGAAAAAATGTGTCACTGGTGTAAACTCAAGCAGTTGTTCCATACATCAAAGCTGCAGGATTTCTGCATATGCAGTGTGCAGCGCTAATAATATAAGGTGATACTTTATTGATCCCTGCTGATCACCCTCAGAAGAGCGCTGCTGCAGCAGGTTGTGCATCAGGGAGTTGGTGAAGGGCACTTCAGCAGGGTAATGCTTGCAATAAAATTTAATTGAACTAAAACCTGAGGATCAGTGCTTAAGACAAACAAGTCCTACACTTGTTTCCTACCTCACTACACGGAAGATTGAGAGAGAGCCACGTTATCTATGCTTGGAATCAATGCTAATATCAGCTGTAAAGCTGGTTTACCATTAATTTTAACTCGATGATTTAACTTAATGATACACTTAAGTTCCCCACTGGATGAACTTAATACAGTTCATCCAGTGGGGAACATAAATGTCTGCACCACATTTCATCTATCCAATAGACCACAGGTCACAGCTAGTTTCATTCAGTTTTGGCAGAGATTACATTTTGACCGGCGACTCTTTTTTGACAGCGTTTCTACACTACTGCTCAGGGAAAGGGACATCCTATCTGTCTCTGATTGGCCAGTACTCATTGCCTTCGTGGGTTCGAGTTGGTTGGGTTTGGGCATAAATCTGATTTATTATTATCGTATGTAACTTTTCAGAGTCCAGAGTTGCACTGAAAATAAATATTGTTGCCATGACGTTGAATTATAGCTTTCTTTGTTTGATTTGAGTCTTTGACTCCACAGAGCGCAGATGTTGATACAATGACAATGCTGCTTCTGTATACAGAAAATAATTGTATTTCTAATGCAACTTAAACACGATGATGCTGCGGCCCTGAACATGAACACATTTCCTATCCGGACCTCCTGAAATCAGAATTGACTACCTCCCACTGAATCAGACCTTTTTCACAGGTAGGTAAACACAGGTGTTATCTATGATACTAACTAAGGTTCAGTTCCACTCAGGTCAGACAGAGTCAGGGTGCTGCTGTGCTGCATGTTGGCTCACTGGAAAGTCTCTGCTGCACTTAATGGAACTGAACCTTAATTAGTATTATTGGAAACACCTGCGTTTTCAACCACATGGTGCTGCTAGGAGAAAAGTCAGAGGATCATTGAGATGAATCATCTCTGAACTATGAATGTCTGTATATCAGCTGTGACATATTGTGGACCGAGTCACTGAAACCGGTTCCAAAACAGGTTTTCTGCTGCCTTTCATATTAAAGCTCATATACATATTTAGAAATGGTTGCAGAATATCTCAAGGTGATTTCATCTCTGTGTCTCAACATGTAGTCAGTACATATGTTAATAATGCATGTGTAAGAGGTGTAGGGGCAAGTTCTTAAAGCTAATTATTGCAAGGCTGCACCAAGCAAGAGCAAGGACCAGTCTTTAATCTTATTCATTGTTTTGATAGGAATACATATTGCTGGCACAGGGTAGGATGTAAGACAAAAAGAAGAGAAATCATTCAAAACATTGCCATTGTTAAATCTCAAGAGGAGCTGTGCTGTACTTTGATCACTGTGGAGCGCTGAACTGTGACTAACAGCTTGTTAGGAAAGAATCTGTCGAAGCAGAAAGCCTTCAATCTCCCTGACGGCGCGACAGTGGAGCGACGGGTAGCAGGTTGCTCAGCCGCGGATGTACAGTATCTATTTTCACCATCTCTTATCCTGTCTACCCTGACAATGCGTGGACATGGAAGAGCTCCTCTGTTCACACAAACAGAATGCTTGGGGCTAAACAGAGCAGGACCGGTGGAGTTGAATGCAAATATGCAGACGACAACAACAAAAAAGGCGACCCTAGATAATGGAACTGCATCACCTACATCTAGATGACATCACACACATGATGTGAGGCTTGTTTATCAGTGACACTAACTCTGCAAACCTACATTAAATATTACATAAATGAGCAATTCAATAAGGACACTGAAATATTTAAAACATGATCAATACAGAGAACTTAAAGAGATTGAAGTAAACATATTCACTGTGAAAATATTCTTCATATGTACACTTTTCATATAGCCAGTGAAGAATCCCGTGGAGAAATGTGTGACAGCTTTTAGAATGTTCGCTTATGAATAACAGATATGGAAACTTCCATATAGGTGTATAGAAACACAGTTCATTCTTGATCTTTGAAACAAGGTGAATAAAATGCATGCTCACTCAAAAAAAAATTAAATATGGTTAGAGGTGCCATGAATTATGCAAAGTTTGAACATCTATTTCCATGGCAACTAAACAAATTTAATCTGCTGATGAAGACTGCATAATAGAATTGAAAGCTCCAGTGAGTGAGCAGACCTTGAGTTAAGATTTTTATTTTCATTTCAAATATAAATCGTTTTATTAAAAGTAGTTTTGCAGCGGTGTTCCTGTGGCCTAGTACACTTACCCACTGTCGCCTATCAAGTCGAGGCAAAAATCACAAATACATTTGAAAAAAGCAAAAAAAAGGTTGCCAAAGTTCTGTGGTGTTTAGGAGCACAGGTATCCTCTGAAACCACGTTAATTCAATCTCTTGTGCCACCTGAGTCACCGTTGTTGCCCTTCACTTTGGAGTGATCATATTTTCATTGATTTCAGGAAAATTAACCTTTGTGCCCCTCAAAAGTACGTGTACGGGACTATTTATAGAACATCCGGCAAACTAAGCTATACAAGCTTACAACCATACTCCCCCTCGTGACCTTTCTTCTTCTATTATACCTCCTGTCTCCTATCACGAACAGAATTTTACCACTTATGCTCCAACTTCTTTTGTATGTGTGTGTGTGTGTGTGTGTTCTTTTTCTCTTTCCTCCCACTCTGTTTTTCTCTCTCATTGCTGACATCTGAGCACACTTCATATTTTACATTCCTCTCCTCGACCTCCTGCTCTCACAAAACACATTTTGTCTGAATTTTAAAAAACGTGTTTTAGACAAACTGCTGCCGTTCATTTCATATCTATCATTGTCATCTTTACTGCTGCCCGAGCTCATGTCCCATCGCAACAGCTGCCACCCCGCCCCGCTCCGCTCCACCTCTCACCACCGCGACACTCCCCAGACAGGCGCACGGGTTATAAAGTGGCCCTGACAGTTAATTGCATCCCCATCAAGTAGCAGGATTGGGATTCTTCAGCCCTGATGAGCTGTTCTATCTTGATTGTGGCTGGATTTTGGGAGGGTGGTGTAGAGGGATGGTGCTGTAATAGAGATGTCCATCACAGCCAATCAGGAACAGTAGACGGAGTGGTGTCCATGTCTGTTGCTACTGGTGATGCTGCCCCCACCACCACCACCACCACCAGCCCTCAAGAGACTGCTTCGGGACATTATGTTGCTATGGCAACATCGAGATGAGGCCATCTTTTGCTTTAAATAAGCCCCCACTCTTGTCCATTGCAATAAATATTGCCTGATAGCAGCAGGACTCTATGCTAGGCTTTGAGAAAAGAAAGAGTGTTTCCTAAAGCAACACCTCTCCTGACGGTGTGTGTGCGTGGATGACAGGAGAGCAGCTTTTAGCTGGACAGCGAGGGTCTCAGCACGGAGACTGAGAGCCTAGCATGCAAGTCTACACTGCATTCACATTCAAAACACTTCAACAGCGTCCGACGGGCCCTGTCTCAGAAAGGGGAAGCGATTGTGTGTGTGTGTGTGTGTGTGTGTGTGTGTGTGTGTGTGTGAGAATGAGAGTTGATTCAAAGACAGAAAACAGTTTAAATAATTAACTAACCAAAGACAAGATAAGATGCTGGAAATGTGATGCCATAATGTTTCTTAAAGTTGTTGACAGTTCTGTACATGAGAGAGGGAAAGCTCCAACACACATACTCACAACACACACACACACACAACACAACAGAAAACTAAACACATGGGAAGTGCCTTATGTATGTATGAGCTCTCTCTCCCTGCATTTCCCGTCTGTACAGTCTCCTACTTTCTCAAGCAAATGAAGGCCAAATGCCAAAAATATCCTTGAGATGAAACACCATACACCATACTGATAGATAATGATGATTGTAATTGTAGTGAATCGTTTGTGATTTTGCAAACAATTTAACTATATAACATATTTACATATTTGGGAGCACATAAACCAAATCTGAGCAAGTTAACAAAGTCGAGTGAGCAAAACAGCTTTGCAACAAGCTGCAACATGACGAAGACACCTTTCAAATGCTTTTGTTCCCCTAAAAATACTAGTACTGTATGACTGATATTCTGGTGAAGTCACTAGACACTGATCTACATTAGTGTCAGACATCTGCTCTGGAAATTTCATTGAACAAATGTTTTTTTTTTTTTTTTTTTAATGGGTGTCAAATGATTGATTAACAATGCCAGAAAGAAAGAATTTTTTTTTTCAACCACAGAGATATTATCTTCAGATAGGAAGACAAAGAAAAGGAGCAGACTTAATTTCCTTCATTTGCTTTTATTCAAGACAAACTGATATATTAAGAGACGGGGTTTGATTTGTGTATTTCACCAGAATCATCACAAAATAACAGAAGAGAGAAGAATGAATGAGACAGATAGAAAAACAGCCCAGTCAGAAGGAGACAGACAGGACCACGCCCCCACACAAACATGTAGATGTTTCCCCACTTGAGGCCGACTGACGAGCATCTTATTGATTGGGTTGAGAAAATGCTTCTAAATGCCATGGGGCGATACTAAATTGCATCCTGATGTGACACTGCAGGACCCTCTGACATTTAATATGACTAAATCAAAGCACTGGCTCCCACATTTAATTTAGGTAATATACTGCACTAATCCAGGTGATGAAAAGTGGTAACACAACTCTGAGCATGAACAAATCAAACGTACCCCTCAGCCAAACACAATAAGACATTTCGCTCTAATACACTGGGAACAGTTATATTGTTACATGGACAGAGAGTATACAATTAATTTTCTGTGTCTAGACCAGCCACAGCATAAAGTTAAACCTGCATAGTGATGATAATAAATCCAAACCGCTTACAAATTACAACTGGAACCTGAGGGTGGATGCTTGGGTGGATCTGGACTAATGAAATGCTATAAGTGAGCTGCAATGATGAGCCAGGCAGACGCTGTACGGATTAAACCTAATTATAAAGCCGGGCACAATTTCAGTTGTAGTTTGACGTCCGTTGCCAAGTGATGATAAAAAAGATCCAAGTTCTCTCACATTCATAAAAAGCAGGATTACACACTGTATGTGACACCCGAATGACAGCAAGTCGTGATTGATCAGGGCCCAATGTGCAGTCTACCACCTGTTTTGGCCAAGTTGTCGCACGGAATGTTGCAGAAGTAAATGACTGTGATCTTCCAGTCACGACATGACTATCTCAAAAGGCAAAAATATTGTGCGATCCTGAGCACGGCTGCATCAACCGAGAGTGGATATGCATAGCTGAGAGTACATGTCACTTAAGTTTAGTGGCACATTCCAGTTCTCTGCATGAACCGGCTCCCACGCTTCAATCCACTCATCTTCCTAAACAAAAATGTACGACGACAAGCACTGGAAGTGTTTCTGACGTTTCTTTCTGTCCATTTCCCATCAGTCTGATTGATACATATGCCTACGCCTTGTACCACTGCTTCACCCATATAAACCAAAGCATCTATTTACACTCAGAGCCCTTCACTGGGCTGTGAGCTCTGTCACAGCGTTTCTGAATGCAGAGCAGTACCGCGGGCGAATCGATCCAGTGCAGACACTGACGAAGGACTCGCAGCTGTTGCTCAAAGAGTAAGGCCAACATTACTCTCCACACAATCATGTGAATCACAGTGGAAGGAGAGAAAGAATGACTGAACTGTGACGATGGATTATGGGGTAGCAAGTGAGGCTGTGTGAGAATTGCATAAGGTTCTGCACACAATGCAACTGATTTCAATGCTCGTGAAGCACATGTTATCAATACCTAGCACAGGGTAATATTCAGAGTATTAGTGTATTTAAGTCAATAGTCTAATGTTTAGTACGACTAGCATCAAGCCTTTAGTTAGTCAATAGGTAATACTCTACCCTGCCTAGTCGACATCTATACCAGACGCTGCAGAAAATAAGGTTAGGAGAATCTTTGAGGATCCTAACCACCCGAATAGTGCTTTGATAAGATGTAAGGTACACCAGAGCAGCACTGAGAGGCTCAGGAAGAGCTTCTACCCTCAAGCCACTAGGATCTTAAGAATAATATATAATAATTATACTTTATCTCATCTATTTTACTCCTTATTTATGTATGTACTTTTTTTTTCTTTCATATGTGGGGAGTATTCTTAACCACCTTGTATATTGTGAGCCGTGTGGGATCAATAATGTTATCTATGTTATCTTATTCTTCTTATCATTATTATTACTATTTTATTACCACTACTTATTTAGTTTCACTAAGATTACATTAATTTATTTATTACTTCCATAAACTTACATTATTACTTCCATTATTATTTATTACATTACCTTCCTTTTGTACAAGTTTACAGAAACACATTTTACTATGAAACACCTGTACCTGTATGATTACATGTGTCTTAGAGTGAATAAGATCTAATGAACAAACATTATTAGAGTCAAGCCTTACTCTGGCATTTGAACCATCACCATCATTATTACAGTCAAGAAAGTATAAAGCCCCAAATGCATCAGTTGCTTCTAAAAATAGACTAAAGCCAAGTTTCCCAAAAATCTCCAGAGAAAAAAGTATCTCAGATATTCAGACTTTTATCAGTGTTAGATTTGCACTGCTGCGACTAGCCACTACAGCAACATTTATCACTTCACTGAAACTTGGCTTCAAAGACGTGAACAGTCCCTCTCGCACGAGGGGTACACAGATCTGCAGTGGCATTTATTATCCAGGAAACAAATGTGCCTAAAATCTAATAAGACAACAGAGAAATGTAGCCAGAAAATATAAATAATAAATACAATCCATCTCCGCCAAAAAATCTCACGTTACATCTCAATGCGGCCCGTTTTTAATTTGCTGGATAGGATAGCTTTAATCTATTTTTAGAGGCAACTGCAGCTGAACTATTAAAAAGTATGGACCTCTGTGGCAAAACCCAGGTATACAATGGCACTTTATGCCTCATTAGAAGGTGGAGAGAGGAATCCAGTCTACCCACTGACACTGAGGAGAATCACTCCGGTTCTGCTCCGGCCCACGCTTCCCTTGCTCGAGTCCACCGAGAGTGATGCGAGACAGAGTTTCTTCTTTGTTTGGTGTTGCCAATGTGGGAAGTGAAATACATGCAGTGAAAATGTGTTTGGGTTGTCCTGCTTAACGGTTTTCCTCCGCACTTAACGTGCCAAACATACTATACCGGGCTTCATAAAATCACACAGAAGAGTGATGCTTTTGTAAGGCATATGCACCAAAGACGTAACTCTGGAGCTCTGCAGAGGTTTTTTTAAACCATTTGAAGCTTCTGTATTGTTTTGGTTTTATGTCCTGAACATTTACTGTATAGTTGATTGTGAGATGCCATCCAGTAAATAGCAGTTTCCAGCAATAAGGCTCAAAGAAACCCTCTGTATCTACCTGCCCAGTACCAAACAGCACACACAGAGTTGCCAAGATGTTGTGGAAAGACCAAGCTTAACTCAAGACCACTACAGAGCTAAAAGTTAAGTAAATCTGTCATGTGGACAAAAAAAAAAAAAAAATCAGATTTTTGACTTTGGATGGAGCCAAACTGGATGTTTCCCTTTGGTCCTAGTTTTTATGCTAACTAAGCACACAGAGACATGAGATCAGTATCAACCTTTTCATCTCACTCTCATAAAGAGAGCGAATCAGCGATTTCCCAAAATCTTAAACGATTTATTTAAAAGCGATCAGTGACGGCTGGGCAAAAAATATTAACTGAAGAGCAACGCTGAGGCATGGGCAACATTCAAATCATCTTTTAAGTAAAGAACTGTAATCAAGTCAGCCGTCGGGTGGGTCTATTTCACTGATCCCCACCCACTGAGTCGAACAGCTGCGCATAAATCAGAGTTTAAAACATCTTTATGCATGTGCTGCAAACAGACAAACATTTACATTTCAACAGATATATTAAGTAATGCAACCAATCTCCTCATGCCCTTTGGGTTTGTTTACATTGTAACCATATAGTGTGTAACCTGGATGTGTGTTTTTTTTCTGTACAGTTCCGCCTCTCCATGCATGTACAGTGGATTCTTTGATTACACACAAAGCTGTCTCAGATTAGGCAGGGATTAGAGCTGTGCTGCCCACACGGACCAGGCCAGCTGGGGCGTAATGTGAGACCTGAGAGACTGGCAAGCTCAAAGGGTTTTCAGTGACAAATATCGAGAAAGAGGAGGCAGGCTGATATCGAAATCCTACACATCCAGCTCTGGGATGGGAGCAGAGGGGTTGTTTCTTTCTGAGCTCACATCACTGATAGAACTGCTATTTAAAATCTGCAAAGACTCTGTAGACTATATCTACATTAACAGCACATTCACTCTTTAATAAGATAATTACAACAGAAAAAAACTATATAATTTAGTCTGATTTCCCCTGAGTGCATCAACACATTATCATCCTGTTATTAAGAATTGCTGCATTATATCATAATGAGGCATCTAAATAGAAAAAAATCTCCTGTGCTCCAACCTAATGGCCTTCAGGGAAAAAACAGGACTAAACCGGATAAATCTAAATCCACAAGCAGAAAACAGTATTGCTTCAACATGACAGGTTAAAAACTGTTTCCCAGTTTGTCACATTATAAGATTGTGACAACAAAATGAGCAAAATTCACATCAGCCTTAAGAGAACATTGCATGAACGTTTAATTTAAAGAATTTAAATAATCTAATATGTTGACACGGCAAACTTATTAGCAAACTCTTGTTTATTTACACATTCAGTAGTTATAATCATAAATTTGGAATCATGTTTCTGCCAATAGTCCAATATTCATTCTCTTTCAGCTCTGTGTTTGGTCGCTACCAACCCCTGAGGGAAATATCTGGCTCTTCAAGCTGCTAAATGCTCCACAGAATTTACCTGCTAAATCTTAACTACTGTGTCTGTCTGCCGTTTGGTGCTGAGCAGGCAGCGTACAGAGGGTGTTTAGAGGCTTTTTCTCTGTAAACAGCTACCTGCTGTGGAAAGAGATAACACTAAACTAACACAACTAAAACAGTAAGAAGGAAAGCAAGGAAGGAGATTTTGTACAAAATATAATCCAGGTTTAACAAAATCATTGAATGGAGTTATGAAGTTGTGCTTTTGTACAGTAATCATTGAGGAAGAAGTAAATAGACACCTTTAATATGAATTTGAATGAAGGTGTCTATTTACTTCTTGCATGTCTGTGTACAGCAGCCCTCTGAATCACTCAGACTATCGAACAGGAAGCACTTTGCTCCAGTAGCACCATATGCAACAAAGTACACTCCCGCAACTGCAGAATGAGTCATAAACAACTTTTTGTATCGTTTACCAGGAAATTATGAACTAAAAAAAGAAATGACAAAATATTTTGAATACCTGACTCACTCATTGCTGGCAGTGACTGTCTCTGCAGTGCTGCAACAATTCAGACTACTAAGGCTGAGCAATTTTATAGATCCTGCGATATAGATATTTTATTTCCCCAGAGTATCAATACATTAAGTCCCATTCAAATCCTCGTCTAGATACTCTCTTTACACAGACGCCGACGTCTTCCTCTTCCTGTATGCAGTCAGAGTGACGAGATTCAAGAGAATGGCGGCGAACATAAGTCCAGCACCTTCATGCTTAAAAGCAGAAGTGCTCCCACCACTTCGGTTTAACCCTCTGGGGACAGATTGGGCAGATGCGCCCAAAAAGTCTAAAGTTTTACCTATCTGTGAATATCTCCGAAACGGTTCATAATAGAGAGATGTGGTTTTATTGCACTGTTTTCCTGAGATTCCACTAAAAACAAAGATGTGGGGTTTGTGTCTATCCGACACGTCCTTGTTGTTCTATGCAACCGTGCAATCAGTGGATGTATCTATGACGTATTGAAGCCAATCAAAGGACTCCTGGGTCTTGGGGGGGAGGGACAACAGAGAAACAAAAGGCGGTGTACAAGAGAGTGTAGGGGGCACACAGAGCAGAGTGACAGAGGGCCCAGAGTGACTGCAGAGTGACAGAATAACTTCATAAATACTATTTTTATTGAATGACATGTTCAGGACAGGCTCAACTTTCTGAAGGTTCTTTGCTTTGCTAAGTGGTATGCCTGAGAAAAATGAGACAAAAACACATGGGACCTTTTTTTATTGAAAGGGCATTATTTTATTGTTCTTCACATATTTGGTTGAAAAACTGCATATGTATGTCGGACAAACGGACTGAAAAATAATATTTTAATTCAAAAACTCTTTACTAGTACTGTTTGAGGTGTGATATGACAAAAATCTGATTCATTTTGTCCAGCATTTGGAAGCTGTACACTCTGCCCAGTCAGAGCAATATATTGTGTAATTGATGCTTTCAGTTTTCAGTTCAGTTCATTTAATCCAAGTCAAAGGAACACTCACAAGATGTCACCAAAATCAATCTTTAATCTTAAAAGAAAATTATGTAATCGTATCGAATTGTATCAAATCGAATCATATCGTTGGCTGAATATCGCGTATCGTGAGATTAGTATATCGCTACAGCCCTTCTATTACTGTTATCACTGAGACGAGGACAAAATCCTGCTGTGACTCCAGTCTTTCCTACCTTCTGAGGCTGAGGCCCAGACAGAAGCCAACACTTCTCCAGCCAAAATCAACTGAGGTGAGGCTTCTGAGAGGAACTCCAAGCTACGCTCCGTCCATCTGTACTATATCGTTTGACTTTAATGACCCATATCCAGCAAGATTTTAGGTGCAACTTTATAGGACGGTAGAGATATTTTCTCATCTCGCTGTAATTCAGACGTCTATCCTCTCAGCCCTGATCCTATCACTCCTGTCACAGCACCCACATCTGATGAAACCAATGTTTAAAAATAAAAAATAAAAAAAAAACGATTACACTCGCCACCAGCAGCTTTCGGGGTTGGATTTAGCCACCAAATCTTCAGTGAACTCTCAGTGCCCCTGCTCCATCGAGAAAACAACTTTGTTTGTATTTCTGCCCACTCCTCATGAATTCGGCAGGTTGACACAAAGACAAATCTGGAATTATAAGAAGGCTGACATTTGGACACAGTGTCCCGTCTAAGAATGTGAAATGAGGATGAAAGGTTGGACGTCATACTAATTTACCATCCTGGCCAAGCAGAATACACTGTAGATAAACTGAGTGTGACTGGCTAATGAGCACAGGGAAATTGCTTTTATATTTTAATTGAAATTCAGTTTGCATTGTTCCACTACAGGCTGAGACAGTTTTATGGCCCCTTTGACTGACGTGAAAAATGCATGGCATTTGGGCTCAAACAAGCAAGGCTGTTGCTGAAATGTTGACAATCTGGAGATGCAGAAGCAACAACAATACGATGCCATGAAAGTATAATGGCTTTCTCTGTGAGTGAAAATTACTTTTTCCAGACATTTTCAGACCGAGAAGCTGCACAACTTTCAATATTGTGAAACTTGTTTATATCTGATCACATGCCGAGTAAAACTTCTGATTCAACAGTCAGCATTAATATACAAATGTTGAGAATATTATTGATCAGTGTATACTTGCTTCACATGTGCAAAAACACTTCTATGCAGTCCATTATCTAATCAGACAAAAATTAGAAACATTAAAATAAGTGTTTTAAATTAAAATTGGCCTTGACTTTAGACATCCATTTTTTGTAATCTGATCAGAACTACAACTAAGAATTATTTTAAGATTATTGATTGATCTTTTAATCGATACATTTAACATTTCTGATTCTCCACTCTCGAAGCTGGAAATCTTGCCATTTTTGCTTGATAAAATAAAGATATTTTCTCAAAGTTGATGCTGGTTTCCATCTGAATCCATTTACAGACACATTTTGACACATCACTCTGATCTTTCGGTCTTGTCTACACTGCACAGTGTCTCATTTTGCTCTGGAGCTGCTTTGTTAACTTTTGTTTTCCTGTTAACATCAGAGAGCAGGAGTCTGGCTCTCCTGTGGTTTATGACTTTGTTGAGAAAACTGACAGTTAACCCATTGTGCTTTTACCACGTCACCACTGTCACAGACAAACCACAATGTCAAAAAAAAAAAACCACAGCCATGTCAACCCTCTTCTCTATAGTCCAGGCCCATCCAAGTCTGCTGCTGTGACAGCCCGGCACTTTGTGACAGAAGGGCGCCCTCTCTCTGAGTGACTTGTGGGGAATTCATTTTGTCAAAGTGTCAGTCGCATCAAACATCCACAGCACAGTAGTGTGTCGACGCTCAGGAGGGCAGCTATGGAGACAGAATGACAGATTCTCCTGGAAATTCCCAGGATAAGACGCTTGGTCAGATTTCTGTGTTGGTGCCCTTTTCTTTGCACATTTCCTGCAATTCTGTTTGGACGCTGGGAAATAATACAAGAGGCATTCAAGTGTGAGTGTGTGTGTGTGTGTGTGTGTGTGTGTGTGTGTGTGTGTGTGTGTGTATACCAGGGTGGTAAATCAACTTATGGACATATTTTATCAGATGTTTTGGTTTATTTTATTTTGTTTAATCTAGTTTTCCTCTTTCTTTGTCCCAGAAAAAAAATCTATGCTCCAACACTCAGTTGTTATGCTGGCTGGTATTAAAAAGTTGGCACAGACTAATGTCTGGCTGCAAAATTTATATTGCTTCAGGCTATGTACTATGCTGTATGCTATGTTGTTTTCTTATTAAAAAACAAAAACTGCTGTTAACCATGATCACCTACTGTACAGTACAGTAGCCTGTCACAGAGCTGTTGCATTCATATTTCAACATTTGAAATATGAGGAAGATGCTGAAATGTGAAAAAGAGTTCCCCAAATTATTAGATGAGATATTTTATGAACTGTTATGAAAGTATTTTGCCTCTGGATATATATAGTCCTCTCTTTGCTTCTAAAAAAAAAACATTAAAGAGCCCGTCTTTTTAAAGTTAATCACACTGCCCTTAGTTATATCTGCTTTGCCTTCAGATGAAGTTAAACGCTAAAAGCTCGTCCTCATGACCTCAGAGGTAAAGAATCCCTTTTCACAAATGTATTTCACGACCTAAACTAAAGAGAAACCGGATGGCTACACTGTAATGGATTTTCTTCTAGCTGAGTTTTGTCACACACATTATTTAGACCACGCACAGAGATTAGCAGGCGATCACACTTGTTTCGCCATCTTAATATTTATGGGAGGTTAGGGTAGCTTTAAAGTTAAAACACAGTCAATTAGGAGTTATTGGACGTTGCATTGCGAAATTATTTTGTCTATATATATATATATATACGTGAAATAGCAGGTGTAACAGAGTACTTTGTCGGTGTGTGTGTGCGCATGTGAGGCTTTCAGACAATCTGCTCCATTCACCCCCTGATGGGCCACCAGCCAAATCCATTTACATCCTAGCCGTTGTGAGGCTGACAGCTTTGCATGCCCACACACACACATATATACATGCACCCACACACAGACACACAGTACAGTATACACAGCGTAAAGTCAGTATAAAATCCTTGCATGCAGGTCGAAGCACACGGCACATGCTGTGTTGTGAGTTTGAATCTGTGTCATGACCCTCACATGTCACTCCCCGTCACTATTTCTGGTTCTTTACAATTAGTACTGTTCACAAACACTGCAAATATAAATATACACTGTCTAATTTACTCATGTACGCATGCACAGACACAGACACACACACATACACACACACACACACACACACACACTCAATAGTCTGAGGCCAACACACATGCAGGTCTTCATTAAGCTTTCACGCTCACCTCATGCCTCCGTGGTTGACTGACGCCACTGGATTATGGCGGATTAGCAAACCAAACAACAGAGTCCAGCAAAGGGCTTCCTCAAACAGCCAATGAGCGCCTCGTCATTTCAATGTAAACACTCTGGATTAAGCAAAGAATGGGGGCGGAGTCTAGTCGTGTCAAAGACGAGTCTGTTGACAGGTGAGGTGATCATTAACTGGAGCGACCTCTGCAAGAGATCGCTGGACTTTCACTGTGGTCATAGAACGAGCGCCATCAGACCGCCATATTGTATTACTGTTTTTACTGTTTTGTTTTTTTCACCTTTATTGTTAAATAACAGTTTGAATTACATGAACAGCTTTTGACAGTTTGGAGGAAAGCTCATAAATAAATGATAGGAAAGATAAATACAATATTGAAACCTGGTCGCTTCCTCCTCTGTGAAAGTCAAAGATCTAATAGCTGTCAGCTTCCTCGTATCCTGTAAAATGTTTTAATAACACCCTCACTGTAAACAAAGAAACGTTTTCTGTCAGTAAGATGTAGGAGTGTCTGTTATTATTAACTCAGCAGTCAATCTTTCAGGATGGAGGCATGTGCAGGTGAACATAAAATCCCTCAAAGGACGGTAAATCCAAAAAAGAGGATTAAAAATTAAGATGAGAAGATGGGTAACAGGGGCGTGGATGACTGAAGCAACGAGGACTTAACAAGCACTGAAAAATCAAATAAATACATTTGTAAATAGTCCATTTCCTGCAGATATTCAGGTTGTTTCTATTGCATCTTAAGCATGCTGAACATTGCTTTTATGTAAACTGTCATGTTTAACTTGAATGCATGAAGTGACGGGGCTACAGGTGGAACATTCATAGCATGAGTCAGAGTACTTCACCATAAGAGAGAAGAGTGGGAGTGAATAGCGAAGGTTAGTTTGTTTTGGAGCTCTTGGCTATTCTCCCTCTCTCTTTCTCCCGCTCGCTGATCTGACAGGTCACTGACCTGCCCAGTGGTCTGAGGTATGACTCACTCATCAGCTAAGTCTCCCCCCCGGTGCAGACCACCTCTACCACTCCTGCTGCTGGTGCACCAAAACTAGCACATTTGCATAAACCATGTGCACAACATGAATATAGACAACAATATATACAACTATTTTCTATTTTTTATAATGCATGTACACATACTGTCATTTATCATGTTATTCATTTTTTATGTCCTCATTATGTTCAACCACACAGGGATTTCATAAATAACTAGTAATGGCGAATCAGTATTCTGGTGTTTGAGCTCAAGCAGTCTTTAGAGGTTAGAGACTATTACAGTATCTGACAGAAAAAGAGGCGTAGGCAGGGGTCTGTTCTCCCCTCGGGGAATGAGGATTGATGGTGTTCATTTGAGACTGGGTCACATCTGAAACCTTGTGATAAATGTGATGATGTCACACTGCGTGGGGAAGTGAGGGTTGGAGGGGGTGAACAGGGACATAATAAAAGAGGATGAGCAAAATCTTATGTAATGTGTTTTAATCAAGTGTTCTTTATAAAAAAAATATAGTCAGGCTCAAAAGCTCCACATCCTGACTGTAGGAGTGTTTTTAGATAACATGATAACATGAGTTCTTCCCTCTGCCGTTAAAAAAACCTGCCTGTTCACTAACTTCTATTATTTTGCACAAACCAGTTTTCTGTGTTCTGTTAGAGCCAGCTGCCAAACAAACATTCCTGACAAACCAGTCAGGTCACAAACTCTGAACCAGAGAAGACTAAACCATCAACATCTTGTCTTATTTTACAACAGACAAGGATGCATTACATCAAATTCATCTGATCAACGAATTTCCATTACAAGGGGCCAAGCAATGACCCCTGAGGAACACCAAAGATTGAAAGTGATCCAAATAACTTTCATCGCCAAACATGGTGAAAACATAAGACAACATACGACTTTAACAAGTTACTGTAACTGCACAGGAAGCAGAAGGTATATATAGAGGTCTGCGGGCATACCTGCAGGGTGCATGGTAGAAGGGATATCCAGGGTGAGGGATGTGATTGCAGTATCCAGACTGATTCCACATGGTGATTCTCTTGTTCCAAGTGATGACAGTTCACAAGTACCGCCGCCGTTTCTTTTTTTCTACTTTCTATTTCTAGTGCTATGGAATCAGACGCGGGCTACTGGTAGTCACATTAATCAAAGTGTCTTGTCTCTTCTCTTGACTGGCTCCATGGGGAGAAACTGAGAAGTGGCTGCGGATTTGAGAGTAGGATTGAGGAGCTGCGGTGAGGAAATGAGTTAAGGGGCTGAGTCCAAACAGAGAAGGGATGATGAGTCAGGTTTGGCGTGGTTTACACACCTGGATATGAAGTCTGCTCTTGCTGCCCCAGCAGAGTCTCAGACAACTGCCCCAGGTGAAGTCTGACATCACAGGATACTCCTTTAACCCTGCCTCCAGCCAGTCATTTTCCCTCCGTCTCAGGTGTAATCAGGTAAAACAGATGTCTTTGTGGTTAACCTTGCTGAGCTGTATCTTTTGCCTGTTAAATCATGCGTAATACAGCTCCCCACCTTACATCTCAAGGATTTGGCTCGCACTTCTAGGGTTTCCGACCTCTCAGTCACAGATCTCCATCAGACAGTGCTTAAGATAAGCGGCAGATTTCAGAGAACTCCATCTCTCCCACAATCCCTGATGACAAATAGGAGCTGTTTATGTCTACTGCACGTGCAGTACATTCTCTCCAAAGTTCACAGGCTCCACAAATCCATCTTTTTTGGACATGAGCAGGTTAAAATCCACAGCCCCCGAGCCCCCTGGCGCTGCATGTAGTTTGCGTCTGAGGCAGCCAGCTCCGACACAAGCGCTTACTTCCCCAATCACTGGCTTCCCACAGGCTCTCCAGCCTCACGAAACAACAGCGGTGCACAGAGCTGAATGACTGAGCATACTCACAGAGAGAGAGAGAGAGAGAGAGAGAGAGAGAGAGAGAGAGAGAGAGAGAGAGAGAGAGAGAGTGAGGAGGGAGGTGACAGAGAGAGAGAAAATGAGGAAGAGGTAAACAGAGCGGCGCTACATTCCTTTTCCCGCCTCATGCTCATCTGGCAGGATACACACCGCTGAGAGGAAGAGAGAGAGACAATGTGTGTGTGTATGTGAGAGAGCGAGGACGACAAGATACAAAGTGAGAGTGAGGAAAGAGACAGTGACGGTGTTTACGTGCACATAAATGTGATTAAAGCATAATGTAAGAACTGAATGTCAACTTGGCAGAGCCCATGTAAACACCTTTACTTTACCTTTGCCAGGGCAATTACGATTGTGGTCAGCTGTGGTTGTGTAATCACATCGTATGTTAAGTGCTGTGGTTTTATAAACAGAGAAAGAATATGCATACACCTTAACTGCATTTCTTTAGGCATTGTGTGAAGTAGTACAGGAGGAGGTGCTGACGTAGAGCAAACTGTTTTTTGACACTAATGTTGGAACAATACCCGAGTTTCTCTTTCCAATACTTTACTTTGAGATACACAAAAAATAGGATTAGATTCCACAAAGAGGCCAAAGATCTCAAATCAAAGAATATGTGAAGATCACATCAGATCCTAGCTTTCACTACTTGGAACTTTGAATAATTCTGCACAACGGACATACAGTATTGAGGTTATGAACTCTGACATGTACACATGCCAGGCTGTATGCCTCTCAAATATATCCATATGGATGAAGGCTCAACCATGTCCAGCTGAACCTCTCAGAAACTGAACTGCTGGTCCTCCCAGCCAAACTTACTATACACCATGACATCAACAACAAAACTTGGGTCATGAGACAGGGACTCAGGGGTCATGACCGATGACCAGCTAACTTTCTCTAATCATGTCCTGCCGCTTTACACTTCACAACATAAGAAAAATCAGGCCTTACTTGACTACTTGCTACCCAACTACTGTAGTCACGCTGTAGTCATCTCACGACTAGATGACTGTAACACCCTGGTCTTCCATGAACTCTCAGTCAAGAGCACATTACCCAGCTTCTCATCGCCTGACTCCACCCATACACCTCCTGAAGACCTCCAGCTCTTCAAAGAGGACCTTCTCTCCAACACTAACAACAACTGGAAATGCTAAATCTATCCCCCTCTACAACTGGACCTTGATTCTATGGGGGTAGTACTTACTGCTGCTCTAACATGCCCTTGTCACACTGTAGTCACTTTGTATAAAAGGGTCAGCTGAATGACTAAATGTAATTAAATGGAATCACAATCTGAGTTTTGTCTAATGTAATTCATAACGAATGCTGTAACTAATAATCTGCGAGTTGTTTTCTCAATTATTCAATGAACTGTTTTGCCTGGAAAATATTAGAAACTGATGGAAAATGGTCGTCATAATTTCTCAAAGCCCAAGGCGACATCTTCAGTTGATTTTATCCAACCAACTGTCCAAAACACAAAGATACTCATTATTCATCTCACTATCACTCATCCTCACATGTAAGAGGCTGGAACTAGATAAGCATTTTTTTCTTCTATTGATTAATCAGCTAATTATTTCCGCTCCATTTTTAGTCCATCGCAGAAAGCAGGCTCAGGTGCATTCACATAACATTAGTGAGCACATGTAAACGCAGCCTGTTGGTGAAAATGGTGAAAAAATGTAAATAGATAGCGCTAATAGATTGAGAAGGCAGGCAGATAAACAGAAAGCGGAGCTCCAGCAGACGCAGACAGTGCGTTTAAGTGAACAGCGGGTTATTCACAGCAGCCCCAAAGCCTGACTCTAAACCTCCCAATCATCACATCAAGCCTGCAGGTGAGAGGTCACCTCTGTGCAGCTAAACAGAGATGTGCTCTCTCTCTATCCCCGGAGAGGTGGACTACTCCAATGCCCTAGTAAGCAGAGCACTGCTATGACCCTGCTGCAAGGACAGCTCGGCTGCACCTGGGGGAAAGGAAGGCGACACAGCCGCCAGGCTGGCAAAATGACAGCTTCACTCACCGTGGGTCAAAGTCCATGTGTAATCTGATATAAAAAGAGAGTTCACAGAGAGGTAGGTGGCTTCAAAAGCTACAACCACGTAGCCACTGGATTACCTTGAGAATAGCTGTGTTCACTGAAGAGACTTTGTCTTCGCAACCCTGATAATTTGACGAGAAGAGTTAATTGGTGCCAAAGTGTGACATGAATCAGATAATAATCAGATGCATGGTAACATGCATGTTTACTGCTTGTGCTTTTCCCTTTAGAAAAGAAACACTCATTCATAAATGACATCTTACACCCCATTATGACACTCTTGGTATCATCTTGCATCACTGTCCCGTGTGAAGTAAAATAAACCCCCTGCCTAATGAGAGTAAGGGCTCGTTTCACAGAGCCTGTGGCGTTGGCAGGAAAGTTTCCCATTAGCCACGGAAAAACACCAACACAGCCGGGGAATGTTTGGTGACGTTGGACCACGGAGGAAACTTTTATCAAAAAGCATTAAGCAGTGTTTACCCTGGGCAGAATTCAACTCATTTCCTGTGGCTTTCGGAACTTTCACGTGAGATATTTCACAGTAACTTGAGCACAAGCGACAAGAGCTGGACTGTTCGAGCTTCCAAGAGTTGCTTTTCTTCTTTCTTATTTATGTCCGTAAACAAAACATAACTGAGTCAGACAGAACAGGCAATTTGAAAATGTCCAAATTAAAAAAAATAATAATGAATGAATTTCAACTTAATAATTATTTCTAACTATTTCCGACTTTTTTTAGATTAAAATATTGAATTAAGTTCTAGCTTTTTATAGAGGATGAATTTTGCTAACATCTTGCTTTTACATTACATTTGAAACCATTTTTCATTAGTGCCACTCACAGAGTTAGAGCATGTCAATGTGATAAATCAGGTAAATTTTGCCAAATATTGTGACGTAAGGAGTTGCAGATCCCTGTCTGGTGACCTCTGACATCATCTAGACTTGACTTAATTCACACAGCCTGAAGGAAAATTATCTTCTGTGGTGTAAATGACTGGTTACATCAGACCTCTTTGCTGTGATGGGAGTGCAGAGAGGGGAGAAAAACAGGAATAGGAAAAGACAGGACCGGGGCTGAAAAGCAAAAGCAGGGAGGGGTAGAGACACAGAGAGGAAGGGTGGGAGGGAGGTTGGGAGGGATGAAAAGAACAGTGGAAGTGGGAGGGAGGGGAGCAGGTAGGCGTGCCTGTCTCCCATTGTTTGTTTTTGTTGTGAAATTTAATTCCAGCTCAATCTAACCGGGGATGGAAAACACAGGGGACCCTGCTCCACCGTTTCCTCCAGCCTCCTCTGTCTCTGTCTTCACTCTTCTTGTTTGAAGAAGCAGGTGGACTGGCTCTACCTCTGCTCGCCTATCCGACCCCGCACAAACAAACACACACACACACACGGTGGACTATGTTGTGCACAGATGTTAGAGGTACACTTACAAAGACATTTACATGCACATTCATGCATATGTCCATATGCCAACAGATGGAACATGTACACACATTGTACAAATACATCAATACAAATATATATACGGATATACAGCACACAGCACACATGTGGCGGTTGTCATCTTGCAGACAGCTGACAGCTGTGTTGAAATCATTATGTCAGTGGGTGAGATGGCAGGAGTGTGATTGGGCCTGTGGTTCAGCTTATCAGGGTTTTACAGCATAAACCCCTTCACAGGCACTCGCCTTTAAACACACACACATCCCTTTGCCCTCTGTCAAGGTCACATCTGAGCCCAATAGTTCTGGAAATCTTTAAAAATCAACACTCCTGCACTCTTTCCATCCTTCAGTGTGTGTGAACTACCGCCCGACAACACAAACAACAATAAACCTAGTTGATGATCGATACTATTGATTAAGTCATAACTCCAGATTTCTGCCTCCAAGACACAACATTTTCTCCTCAAAGATGGCGCTGTATAATTACAAAGGAACTTGTCTACCTTCATGAAGTGAAAATTAAAACAATAAAAAAAACGGCACTTTCTATCAGCCAATATTGATCTATCGCAGATATATATCGTATCTATTTGTTGTACAATGCGTATAATACAAATGTAGTCTCTCAGTGTACTTAAAAAAATCTGTACTATATATATAATATATATATATTATATATATAGATATATATATAGTAAAAATAATCCTGCTTCCATTACATATGTTTCAGGTTTGAGGGTTCACTGCAAGAAATGTGTGTTTATTTACATAAAAATTATATCAGCCAATATGTTGATTGATGAATTTTTTTTGCTCCTATATGGGTAAAAAAAACATTCTCTAATTGAAAATACAGAGCACTCAGACTTTAAATCTCTTCACCTCCCATCCCGTCACCGCAGCTATGAATGTGAAATTTTGCTTTTGTTCTGGAAACTTCTGTTAAATTATTCAAAAATCCTACTTTAAAGTCACCCAAAGCCCCCCCCCCACCCCCACGCCCCTCACCCCCCCCCCCCCCCTACCCCCCCCCCCCACCCCCCACCCCCCCCCCCCCCCACACACACACACACACACACACACTTTCATTCCTGAATGAGACACATTCTTGCAATCTCTGCCTCACCTGTGTTCAGCCACTGGCTGCTGGGACTCCATACTAGTTTCCTCAGGAGACCTTGATCAATCACACAGCTGCTCAGGACTGTGGGAGAATCAGCTAACAGCACGACATGCATGACTCCAGATAAAAAATGGACAGATCTGTTCAGGAAAATCAGTCAAAGGAGTCACAGAGTCCATGGAGGGTCTGTGGAAACAGAAGCGTTGTATGCCCATGTATATGTGTATGAGGATGGAGGGGTGTAGACACAGAGAAAGCTGGAAAAAAAAAACCTTCTAGTGAATATACTCTGACCTGACTCATATAATTCAAGAATGTGACCACTGGTAGTAGCTTTGTAGCTTGAATGACGCAATAATTTCTGTGTGTATCCGTGTGTGTGTGTGTGTGTGTGTGTGTGTGTCAATATCCCAGGGGATCTTTTGATCCAGATTCTTCAGTCTTCATCCACCCACACACACAGACACACACACACACACACACACACACACACTCCTATTATTAATACTCTTCCTCTGAGGTATTTCCTTTCATCACGCCTTGAGGTCTCTCATCTTCACCAGCTAGAATATGACACTACAATTAGAAGAAATACTTTATATGCTGGATCAGATCCAGATGCAGAGCTATGAGGAAAGCAAAGACACTTTCTTCAAAAGGTTTGGATTTACTGGATTTGATTGTCTCCCTGTATCTGATCAAAGATATGCTTTGCTGAATAACAGAAGTCAAAACAGAAGATTCACACAGCCTTAGGTACACATCCTTGCATGACTGAATCAAACAGTGAAAGAATATTAAGAGGAAATGAGAAAAATTGTCTGTTGGCGATACTTCAGCTGCTGCCATCAGTCATTTATGGGACTGGGACAAAGCTGAATGGTTCAAATAATTCAAAGCAATATCATATTTTCAATTTAAATTGCAATTATTTTCTATAATCTAGAACTCCAGAAGTGTTAATAGGAATAGTAGTAATAGTATAGTAGATCAGTGTCTACCCATCATAATCACAAACTAGTTCCGACGAGAAAAAATCCAGTTTGTTCAAACCTTGTTTTCATGGGAGATCAGAATTACATCATACATTCACTAGTTTTCAAAAAATATCATTTTCATGGTTCTAGTCATCCACAAAGAGTAATATTAGCAACCGGCTGGTGAGAAAGGTTTGATATCTGACTGATGCAGTTGACAGCTCAATACTTCAGCTGTTGGAGCTGCAGTGTGAGGGAATTACTTCAGAGCTTTTCAGTGAACAAAACAGAAAACATGTAACGCTCAGTGATCTGCCAAAACTACCTAGCAAGCTAGGTGCCAACAATTTACATCTTTGAGTCAGCTAGACTGTTAATCTGAAAGTGGATTGTTTTTTTGAAATATTAAAATGATACTGAGTGACTGCATGTGAAACCATGTTACAATCCAGACATAAAATCATTTTAACCAGAGTTTAATTCTGTCATAATCCAATTAATCTGATTAATCTTATCTGGCTACATAATTTGCAATACTAAAAATCATTTGAACAGGTAAAATCCACTGTCGTCTAAGGCCCTGTCCACACGAATACACTGCCTCACCCAATACGCTGTCATTTTGAAAAAAATCTCCATAAACACGGCGTTGTTTCCACAAATATCTGCGTCCACACGGATTCACTGGAAACGACCCAAAAGGCTGTAGTACATATGCCAGGCCTGTATGTGGCAGAAGGTTTTGTTGTAGCAGCTGTAATAGACTGAGTAGTTTCTGTAGTACGAGCACAAGCCTGTAGTCCGCCATTGTTGTTGTTATGACGCGTCTAGCGGCGGCGGCAAACACTTACTCGTGTGGACGGGCCAAAAAACTTTCTCTAGCTTGTTAAAACACTGTTAATACTGTGAGCTATGATTAAAAACACAGCTTTTGAGAACATTTTGATATTTCATGTTGCAATTTGAATATGAAAAAAATGTCCTATTTTGCTAGAATAAAAAGAAACCTTATCTATGTAGTGTTTTAAGTCTCACTGTCTAAGGTTTCTATAACTGGCAGAACAGACTCTTCACTGACATCCTCGCAGTGGAAAGCCTCATTGGTATGCAAAGGAAGGCATGAACAATCAACAACGACAGATGAAACTGTAATGATCCTGTGGAGAAAATTGGGCTATTGCAGTGGTAAATGGTAACGAGATACACAATGAGAAACAGAATCTAAACAGCAGCTCCTCAACCTGTGAGTTATGTAAATGGGTACAAAGGATAATTGTATCACTGGCGTTGTGAATACAGGTATGTATGTGAGAAAAGGTATGTGGAACTATCGTAATGAGCTGCTGGCACAAACAGAAAGCTAATGTGCATCATATTTATCCAGTCCAAAACACAACACGATGCTTCACTCGCTTCATGCACTGAGAGTCTAATACAGAACAGAAGGAAGAAGCATGACTTCTCTTTTTCTATCAAAGCACATAAGCTCATTCTCCCTTTACAAGGAGGCTCAGGTTCAAAGACGAGCAGTTCTCACAGCCTCACAGACAGACCAGAGGATTTCACTTATTCCCCAGACGAAAAAAACTTTTTCATTAAGCTGTGAAACTTGAGAAACAGTAACAAGAAAAAAAGAGAGCTGTAATGAATTCATTACATGCCCTTGAAGCATTTTCAGTCAAGACTCTTTTTCTTTCCTCTCTGAAAACTGGCTGTCACTCAGAGCTCGACTGAGCTGGTCTGAGTCTGATATGACAGCTTCAGTAACTGGGCCACATCAGCCCCCCCAAAAAGCAGTTTATGTTATATTGATCCTAACCTTACCTGCATGGTTTGGATAACAGCAATGTGTACTGGGTTAAGGTTGAGGTTAGGGTTAGTTGTCTGTGCCTTTTTAATACTACCACTTATGAAATCTTTCACAAAGCAAAAACAGCCAATCTTTTCAAATAAAGATTCATGCTGGGATTTCAATGACTAATCAATAGCTGATCATTAACAATAACAACTGACAACCAGTTAGGGAAATTGCATCTTATTGGCTCCTATCGATACTTTAAGCCTTGTTGTTTGCCTTACAAAGTGAAGTTGATAAAGCGTGATTTGCAGAGTGTATATGCGCCTTGGGTGACAACGGGGCTGAGACTGATCAATGGTGCACAGGTGAACAAAATCCAAGAACATGCTAGATAACTACCAGGGTCATACATCCCTACCACAGTATTTTGTGCTTTGGAGTCATTCGTATCTATATCCCTGGAGTTCTGCTGAAGACGGAGCAGCAGAGCCGCTTCCTATCTTCCATCACTGTTCAATCTCATCTCTTCAAAACACCTCACATCACCCACTGCCTCCTAAATCATTTTGGTTTCCTCGTTTCATCCTCTATTACCTCTAATAGTATCTGATCTTGAAGAAAAAAAATCCTTCCTTCAACCACTTCGTAGCACCTATTTCTAAAAATGATTTCAATACTGCCAGGGCAATTCAACTTTATTACTTGTTACCACTGCTCTGTAATTTCAGTGATATTACTTAAATCAAACTGAAGTTAATCTTATTCTCCTGCACTATTCTATGCTGCGCTGCTCATGAGTGTCAGCTAATAACTACAATATGAAAAATCACCCTTAATATTAGGCAGACATTCAAATCAGGCTTCCCAAATTATTAACACTAGCGCTGCTTCTCTCGATACTACCAATGATGGCATAATGAATACCATCTCAGTAGGCCAATGGAGAGAAGTAAACAAAAAAAATGAAGATTCATTAGCTTTCTCATAATACTTATTGATTCTGCAGTGGCATCTGAAAATCAGGCCCTACAGTGTATTTGATCTGCACGAGGTAAGAGCATCACAAATTGATATAAATTGCAAACTATTACTGTGACTTTGCCTCTGAACTAATACTATAAAAAGGTTTTATATCCCATGCATCTCATTTATGCTGCTTTCTCAACCGGATTTCACTTGGATTCTGACTGAAATGGTAATGACCAGTCCCTTGCTGCTTTTGCTTTGACTGAGAAATGAGGCAGTTCAACCTCCCCACCCAAAAGTGACCCCTTTCAAAAGGGCCTTCAAAGGGCCTTGACAGTGAATGGCTCGACAGCTACTGCCAGGAACAGAAGAAGAGCTCGCTGTCAGTCCATCATTGCTGGTGGTGATGTGATAGGAAATTCAAGGTGACACTTCATCGTTTGCGCTTAAGTGTGAAATTGTGTCGCTGAAAAGGTCAGAGACAGGCAGATATATAAGGGTGTCATCAGTATAGTCCTAAAACAGGACGGTTGAGAAAAAAAAATACAAAGCAGCGGGGAAACAAATACAGAAAGTGACGGAAAATGAAAAATGTACACTGAAGTCAGAGGCGTCTCAGACACATCCTTTGCATGTATCCTAGTCTTTCTCTCAATTTAAATGCATCTAGCATCTGTTAAGTGGTCTAATTACTTTTACTGTCACTGACTGTGTGCTGTGAGCCTGGTCTTGGGTGATGGCTGTTGTAATGAGGCATTCAATATTACACTACAGTAAGAGGAATAATTCCGCATTAACAAAGAGTAGAATTTTAGAGGCATTCTCGCTCAGCAAAGCCCTTCGCTTTGAGGGGCGGAATGGGGAAAATTCTCCACATGCTCATCTTTCTGTCATCGGCTCCCCACTGTTTGGAAAGGTCACATGGTCGTACAATGGAGATCAGTAGTTGACTTTTAATCAAAGAGCAGGACCGCCAGGTGGAGAAGTCTTGGTTCGTTGCTTTAAATGTCTCGAACAAATGCCAGCCTGAGAGCACATAAAGAGACATGCTTTCTATTGAAAGCGCTGAGACAAATGCACATCTGTAATCTGTAGTGCGGATTCTGCTTTGTGTTGAATTTAAAGCAATTAGGCAGATATTGCCAAGAATTATAAAAATTAATCTTTCTGCTTCAAAAGCCTGTTAGCTGTAAAATGATATTATTAGCAACAACTAATAATTTTTTTAGATGTTAATTATGTCATATAAGCAACCGTTCCTAAACACATTGATTATCTTCATCTCACCCGTCTGCTGTTATTACCCTGCATTTAAAGCAATCATCTTCAGCTATGAGTACTTCTGAGGCCTTCTTTGCCCGGGTTTTGCCTCTCAGGCCAATTAAAGGCCGCTCTATTGTACTGATCTGCGTTACAACCACAGGAACTTTCCTCAGGGACTTTAGAGGAATTCAGTTTGATCCACGGCGGGGAACAAGGTCTAAATGAAATTCTCAGAATATTATTTCACCCCCAAAAGGTCTGTTTGTGCTTTGGTCCCCTCCAAAAGTACAGAAACCTCAAGGGTTTGCAGTGGTGAACACTTCTGATTCTGACGGTCGAATACTCACATTTTTTTCAGCCTACATTTTTAAAACTGTGCAACCATTGTGCTTCAATGCATCAACAGGGAATTAGAAGATTTATGAGAATTATACAGGAGATTTTATACGGCACCATTGTTGTTGTATAATGATAATGTCGTCACTTTTCATACATCAGTGGACTAATTTGCATAAACTTTGCAGGGCTTAAGACCGTGGTGTAAAATGCAGCCAACAACGGGCTGAAGGAGCCTTTAAAAGTTCTGGTACTTTGGGTGGAAACACAGATACTTGCAGACAGTTGCTGTAGATAAAAACAGAAAAACTACCATGAGTGGAAGATGAAACACTGCTCTTTGAAGAAAAAGATACAACAAATATACATCATTCATAAGAAAGTATCAGGAATCTAGTCAAATAAAACTAATTTGTTTTCATGATTATGATTTGCACGAGTAACAACCAGTCAGGCAGACACATTATGTCTAGACTCACTACTAAAATAACTGAGCGGAGATGACGTGTCTTCCAGAGTAAAGACAAAAGACATCTCACATTAAATCTGATGACTCAGAAGAAGAAGTTAAACAACAATCTCAACCTTCGACCGTCTCTGCTTTAGTAACGCGCCGCACCAATGGGTGAGTGTGTACCGCTGTACCAAATCTCTAATTGGGGTGTGTATATTTCCTAAGTAAGTGAAATGATTAACAGGATGAACTGGATTTGTGTGTCAGTGTCATCTTGGAATAACAAGTCGGATGAATAGAGGAGCTGGCTGAGACAATCAGACAAATATTTTCCTGGGGGAGCTAGCCTAGAGTGAGGGATTGCTGCTGTTTCGTGAACGTAACATCTTCAAGGTTTTGGGCTGATTTTTTGACAATATACAGACAAAATGATTGATCACTTAATCTGTAATTGAATTGGAAATAATCATTAGTCACAGCACTATATTGTACACTGCATTATGTCAACCTAAAACCAGTCAGAAAATGCATGCCAGTCATACAATACAATATACCAGGGGTTTTCAAAGTGTGGGATAGTGGGCCTCCCCTAAGAGAACTCAAAAGCAGCCACGCCCCCCACACACACAATTATTATTATTACTTTTATTACTGTTATTGATGTTGCTTTGAATGTTCCACGAAGGCTTGAAAAAAAGGTTTCAACAATAAATGTCATTCACATCTTTATTTTTTTTAAACATCTTAAACATGTATGTGTATGTTTTTAACATCTTTTTAAAACACATTTTAACATCTTTGTGTGTTTTTAAACATATTTAAATACATTTAAACACATTTTTGTTAAAAAACATCTTCACTTAAAAAAAAATACTATTTAACATTTTTCAGCTGATTTTTTAAACATGTTCACTCATCCGACGTTTGCAGGCCGAGTAGCCCCAAAGTTATCGCGCCTTATTGGCAGGACCCAAGCCTGGCCCCGACTCTGCCAGACTAATAATGAACATGTCTTCACCCTGTGGCAGAAGATAACAACAGCATTGCAAAAGTTGTTCAGGAGGATTCCCAGAGGAGGAAAGAAGAGTTTTAATACGACGCAATGTTTGAAACAAGCGGTATTAAAAGAATAAAAGAAAGAAGGAGAATGAAGAATAAAAGAATGAAGCAGCCGCGGTAGCAGCAATCGGTGCTGCTAAGGCTAAAACAACAGAGTGTGGATGATTGACACTTGTCACCTGTCGACCAATTAGAGTCAGGAGCATCGATTAGTACCGCCCACATTCACCTTTGACCCACCAATAACGATCCAGAATGAAGTAAACCCAAAGGTCATATATCGCACCAAGAGGTCACACTTCACTTTAAAGCCCCTTTGTCTTTATGTAACAACCAGGAGCTCTGTGACTGATTCAAACTAAAGCAGAGACAGAGCAGGAGACATAGCAGCGTTTCTTCGCGCTGAAATAGAACTTTTGACACGAAACAGCAAAGATCAGACATACGGTATCGTTTTGTGGATTTTTTTTTTGCTACTTTTTGGGGGCTAGCTCACCGAGTTTTCATTGCACAGTGATGAGACACATATCTTTATAAGATATATTTTTATTTTTTCCTGCACCGCGCCTCCCCTGAAGTCCTCTGGCGCCCCCCAAGGGAGACGCGCCTCACACTTTGAAAACTGCTGCGATATACTGTACAGCAGGGGTCACCAACACGGTGCCCGCGGGCACCCGGTCGCCCGTAAGGACCACCTGAGTCGCCCGCCGGCCTGTTCTAAAAATAGCTGAAATAGCGCCACTTACCAGTGAGCTGCATCTAATTTATTTTGATTGCTATTCTTGTTTAAATCACACTTATATGTAAACTGGAAATGACAATATATATAAAAAAACTTGTTTAAAAAAATGTTTAAAATAAAAAATGTTTAATATAAATGAACTATGACCTAGTTATAGTTCAAAGGTCAGTATGATGCGCATGACATAGCGTCTGCGCAGACGCTACGACGAAACAAGCGGGCGCAGCAAAAATGAGGAGATGACTGACCCATAAAAAGATGGCAGAAAAAAGAAAAAAACATAATTTTCACGACGAATGGGAGGTAGAGTTTTTTTTACCACTGTGATAGGAGCATGTGTTTGTCTTATTTGCGGGGCGACTGTGGCGACGGCAAAGCGGCACTCACTGATGCACATCTGCAAGACTCACTCAGAGTTGCGCTGTCAAGTTACACACCAGAGTACAACATACTGGTAAACAGCGTGCAATGCCAGGCTTCCCACTAACTGACAGAGAAACGGATACCAGATTTGGTGTCCAGTTCATGATTTGGTAAATGTGTTTGTAAAATGTAACAATTGTTTATGTAAAATGTTAACAATGTAAAAAATTGCAGATGCAGATGTTAGTGTGAAGTTCAAAATATAATCAGATTTATTTAAAAATCTGAAAGTTTATTTTTGTATTTTACATGATTTATTATTTGTACAAATGTGGTGCAAAGTAATTCATGGTTTGTTAAAAAATGTTATTGGCTAGTGAAAATGGGACATTGTGATTTCCTAGGACTGTTGTAGAAGTGATCTTAAAATGTTTTTGAACATTTTTTTATCAATTTGAAAAACACTTGCACTAAGACAAAATATAGAAATAAAGTGTTGCATATTGATATTTATCTGTTTCCTATCTTGTTAAATCATTGTTGATATTCATTGTGAGAAATCATTAACATGATCCGTGTCTTCGCAGAGATTAATACCATTAATTATTAATAATGACATTTAGTTAAAGGTAAATTGAGCAAATTGGCTATTTCAGAAGTGTGTATCAAACTGGTGGCCCTTCGCATTAATCAGTACCCAGGAAGTAGCTCTCGGTTTCAAAAAGGTTGGTGACCCCTGCTGTACAGTATAACTTGGAAACATGGTATTTTTTTTAATTATTATTTTTTACTCACACTG
This sequence comes from Larimichthys crocea, assembly GCF_000972845.2. Lineage (NCBI taxonomy): Eukaryota > Metazoa > Chordata > Actinopteri > Sciaenidae > Larimichthys > Larimichthys crocea. Next base: position 125,916 of record NW_020855649.1, read on the forward strand.
CACTGCTTTGATATCGTCTTGAATGTTACAAGCTGTACAGTCAACATGAAAAGTCTGAGGTGTAAAAGAAAATACTCACAGAACAGAACTGGGAAAAAGAAACAGAAAAAAAACTATTATTTTTCTGTTGCCACAGTGTGTGGTTTATCTACATTACCCCCAGGGGACTGGACAAAAGCAGTCCCTTTATTAATGGCTGACTGTTTTTTACTGCTAACCTGATTCACTCAATCACAGTGCTTGGTGGCAACCAAACAGCTAATTCACTACCTGAATACCAAACAGGCTGGCCAATGACTAGACAGCCTGTCAGGCAAAAACACTGACAGAAATGTGTGACTGAACGTGTCCTAGTGGCTTGGCAGGCTATTTTGGATGACGTGCAAAAATAAAAGTGATCAAATCCTAATCAGACTATCTGAATGTTATACATCTACATTCTTAGAAACTTCAAACAGATACTGAGTCATTTCATTTCAACCACCTCTTTACCATCTCACTTATTAATGTCTATTGTGTAACTCTTAAATCTTTGGCAATGCTAAAAAGAAATCGGTGGCTTCTGTGTGTAAGGATCAGATCTGATCTCTAAGAAGCGACATCAAACAATAAGAAAGTCTGCCAAATATGATTGAATATGTGCCTCGTCTCATTGAAGTGGGTGCTCAAAAGTGACTATTTATTCCCTCAGAGAGCTGGTAGGGATGCACCAATGTGATACACCACTTCAAACTCAGCACCGATACCGACATCAATAAGTGCATCTGCTATGACAACTAATCCACTTTTACCTTACATAAAATGGTTCCACTTCCACAATTCTACACAGATTTGGCACCGAGTTAGAAAATGTGTCCACACCTTTTTTTTCAGAAGAGCTGCCCTTGAAAAATCCATGATTCAACACATCAGTTAAGAAGACCCCCGAGTCAACTCATATTTTGTCAGTTGAATCTCTACACGCTGCACAAGCAACAAGGCTATAGACCTCAAAATCACTCAAAATGACCACAAACCACAAAACTAACTGTGAATGAAGAGGAGAAGAGGCTGTTGACTGCTCTGACTTGCTTCGCCTCATTGATGACTGTCAGTGAAGTTGTCTAAAACCACTTTTGAACAAGACAGTAGTAGAACCTCCTCTGTTGCCGTCCACTGTGATCGACTCTGACAGCGCTGTCAGCAGGCTAGCGGGGGAGATGCTGGGGTGTACTGGGGTTTTATACCTGAACTGGATGAAGTGAATTGTGAAAATCTGATGTTTTCACATCACTGATGATGAAAGGATGAAAAAAGGCATTTTTCATGTGAGGCAGGCTAAAACATGAGACCTGTATGTTGACTCATGTAGGCTAAGTTTAATGTGGTGCTGAACTGGAAAAGGATTACCTGAATTTTTCTATTGAACAGCTGAATCTGATTCGACTAACAAAATTTGTTTCCAGCCCTAAATTTCAGTAGGTTGGACCCTATAACCAATCTCCCCATCTCTTTCAAGCTGCAGCCAAGTCATACATTTGCAATTTGTGAATCTAAAGCAGGTGTTAGGCAGCAAGGATGTGTCCTGGAGAGCATGAAGGCCAACCTTGTGACAAGCTTCAGCCTAATGGCGTGCTAGTACCTTTTTGCCATTACTGCCGCACTGTACCTTTTTATGGCATACCCAAGCAGCCTCCTTGGTAAGCTAATGCAGGAGTGCCATAAGCTTAGCTGGGGAGCGGAAGAGGCAGTACAGAGAGCACTGCATATTTTCAGCTTCAAAACTGATGCTTCAGTAACCTGCGGGTGACGTCACGTCATGCTCTGTCCATGCTTCATATTGTCATTGGACATACCACACAGAAACACACCTGCCTGTTTTGCTCCGGGAAGTAAAAGGCTCGCCATTCTCCGTTTCCGACAGCCATGCCCATTTCAATTCATTTTTTATCGTTTTTTCAATCTCCGTTACATCGGAGCCATCCTCCATGAAGAGCCAGTCCATGCTAGCTAAGCAGCTAAACTTTTCTCTATCTTTAGATCCCTGGTATGGGCCACTCACCCTGCCCCTGCACTCTGCACTTGTCTCATGCTGTATTCTTTTTTATTAGATGTATGCACCTAACAGTCTCTGTGTATTTTACATGTTATATAAATAAATTTGCCCTTTGAGTAATCAGAGTCCGTGAAGTTGATTTCCCACAGGAATCTAGCAGCACCCACACATGAAACAGACACAGTAGAGCTTTGTTCAGACACTCAAGTGACTGCATGAACAAATTTGACAACCCGCCAGGTTAAACCCTTCAGGGAGACCTGATGACAACCGTTTCCTGTATCTGTTATGATTAAATCAATATTATTACCATGAGTGAGTCAGGCGGCTTGACAAAAGGGCACCAACGGTGGGGGAATGTGAGGAATCAAACAGCAAGTCCCTTTCCATTTTGATTTTGTGGTAATCATCAACAGTGTCACATTAAGAGAGCATTAAGTAGTTAAATCCTCCTCCTGAATAATTGACTACATCTCCACATACAAAAGCAACAGCCCTCTGCCCATGACAGACATTCAAACTGACAGAATTAGATGCCTCCAGAGAGCTATACTCCCACCACCGGTGCAGGGAGTGTTGTCTGCAATGGCTGTCTTATAATACGCTGCAGATTAAGTTCAACCCAACGTTTCTGTTCTCATGCATTTTCACATTGAATTTAGGGACCTCCCAAGCAGTGCCAGGCTGAGAGCCGGAGCAGGGCACGATTTCTAGTCAAAATAAAAAGGCAAAATATAAGATTTCATATAATATTGAGACTTTCTGAAACGCCCCCATCTGCTGAATTTCTTTGTATAGGTTCTGTCAGCTGAACGCCTACAAAGTAAATTGGTTTGGTTTGTTTATACAGTGCAATAATAAGGCAATAAGGCCGATGTCTCTCCTCTGCACCACATTTCTTTCTGTATTTCACAGTTTCAACACTTCAAAAACATACAGAGGCTGAATAAATCAGGAACACTTTACAGTCCAATACACAGCCATACAATAACACTAACACTTGATAAAGGTTAGAGTGTTCAGTTGTTATTTTCACTGTGTGGGAAAGACGTATGATGAATAGGCTTTTGGAGAAAAGATATCACCGTCTCTGTTGCATCAATTCAGACCACTGAAGTTTAATATTTGCTTGAGTCAAGTGTTCCTGTAATGTTTTCCACCCACTATGTTAGAGTTGAGGTGTTGATAACAGCACATAAAAAAAAATTAATATAAATCATAGTGGTTAACAAAAGCATATTAATTCAAATTACAACTGTGTTGGACTCAGAAATGCAGGCCTAAGTATTTCTGTTTGACCATTTGGTCATTTAAACCTGCTTTTATACAGTCAACCATTATCCACTCCACAACATGTCGTTCTTACAGAGAATTTACATGAAACTCACCTTTATATCTTGATAAAGGAAAACAAATTTGTTTTTCGGCCACCGTGTTTGATTAAGAATAAATAAACCTCACACTCGAGCTGGGTCATCAAGCCGGCCAACACATTTAGCCGTTCAGCATAGCCTGAATATTTTCCATGTCTAGCACTCCAAATGTAAAACAGTGGTACTTGGGTTTGATTCAAATACTCGCACAGGTGTTTTGAAATTCAAATTATTTCTGGGGGCACATGTGAATATGAAATTTTTAAGATTTCATCTGGCCCACATATTTTTCTTGTATCGTAGAGCAAAGCATCTATTTCTAGGCAAGGCTTCTTTTTGACAGAGAAGTGCAGTTAAGTTCACTGTCTGGATTTAGTAATATAGTCACAACCGTGTCTGTAAGACAACGGGAGATTAATGTAGTAATAGTCTATGATTTCTACAACAATACGTCCTCCTCTGTCATTGCTGTTACCCTCAGCTTTGCCTGTGTCCCACAGTGGGAGCCAATCCACCTTCTTTATGGCGTGAACAGCTGACTGAGCCTGAGGAAAGTGCTGAGCACGCCAGTAAAGCTGTCATACGGTTCTTGTCAAGCTGGATTAATCTTATGTTTGCATTCAGTTGGGGAACAGTGCGAGTGTGTGTTCACTGTAAAAATTCCACCCTGCCAGACACAGCCACAACATAGTGCTCAGCGTGCCTTTGGATGTGTGTATGTTCAGTTGTGCACATTTGAAAGAAACACACCCGCAACTTGATAACAGTGTCTGTCTCTACTTTTATGTCTCTTATATTCCGTTTCAGTCCCATAAAGCTGACAAACTACACCACACACAACTTGTTTTTTAATGTTCCGTCAGGGTGATGCACTGCACCAAAGGGAACTGTGTTCTTCCCAGAAACAAAGAAGGTAACGAGCTGCAAACCGCTTCGTGCTCTTTAGGCGAAACACAGGAATCATCCACCACTTTCTACAAACCAACACCACGCCTCCACAAAGGTCAGTGTTTAGCAGTGTTAAGATATGGTATTTCACGATGCGCTTACCTTGTGTCACACGTCAGATCCCATGTGGAGAACTCATGATTATCAACGTTAGTGACCACCTTCGTCGTCCCCGGCCAGGCAGCATGCCGTTTGATACGAACAAGCTCGTGACCGGCCTCAAGTGAGGGGTCACGGCTGCAGCAGGCACCCATCCTTCCCCCTTTTTCTGGATGATTGGAGACTTTATCTGAGCAAAACCTGACTTAAAATTGCCGGGCACTCTTGAGTTGGCTTCCTTTTCCCCAGATTCTCATCTTCTGTAGATGTAATTATACTTGAGTATCCTCGACAACCTTTCACTGCCGTCTCTCTCTCAAATTTTACCTTAAATAGAATCTCAACAAAAAGTCACAGAGAAGGGCAGGAGCAAAGTCGAGACTCTCTATTTTACCCATTTCAGATATAAATATTGTCTTTTCTCTTCTGGCTCTTTTCTCAGTCCATTACTTGCCGCTGTTCCAACCAGTATCACCCATTCTTCCCTGTCCTCTCCATCTCCGACCTACCCAGAGCTCCTCACATGATTTCTCTGTCACCGAGCTGCATTGCTAATGTTTTGGTGGCCTGGCCCTGGCAGCCTGTCCCTCCTTCTTATACTGACAGAAGTGTTACTGTCTCCCACAGACAGCCAGACTTTAGGAGCCACAACATTGTATTAACCATCTTGTTGTTTCTCTCACTCGCTGTTTGCGACAGTCCTTCAATCCCTCCTTTGTGTCGGCCCTCCTTTGCTCCGTGCTGGACACAGATGGAACACCCCACCCCTCCCTCCACACTTTCCGCTTCCAAAGCTTTTCTTTTCGTCCACAGACAAGAATCATGTAGAGCAGAGCGAGACAGGCCAGTCCTACGCTGTCAAGATGTGTGGGCTTGTCATGTGGAGAAATTCAACAAGTGCAGCAAGCTTTTTGGTTTCCATTTGAAGGCTCTACATTTCTTGCATATTTCCAGATCTGATGTCCGCTTTTTTAATAGCACGCCATACCATGTGTGCAGATGAAGAATATTGTGATCTACACTACATCTAAACAAAAAAACAGCATCTTTGCAATTGGATTTGATAACTTTCTGATCCCGTGCTGTGTATACAATATCAGAATCTTGTGCTTTAAGGCTGTACAGCCAATTTTCTAGCCTTAAGAATGCTGTGCTGTTTCTTAAAATTGGATTTTTGATTCAGCCATGCCTTTGATTCCACAAATCATGTTGATTTGTTTACTGCTACGCTTTTCTTCATGAACTATGAAACCAGCCTCAGGGCTCATCGCTCACACAGTGACTTGTATTCACAAGCACTGTGCAAACTGCTATTTTGAAAAGCAGGAAAACTGAATCAGGAAATCAAAGGACGGAGGACAAAACAGAATACAAGAGAACAGTCAGTGGTGTCTGTAATAGAGAGATGCTCGCAAATTGAGGGGTTGCAACAACTATTCAGTGCTACAGGAAGTGAGACTGAATAGACAAAAGGGCACTTGGCTGGAAGAAAAAAAAACTTGAAAATCAGAAGATACAGGTAGCTCATCAGATGATTCATATCACAGGCTCTGTGTTTGCCAGATGTACTCCACACGTAACAGGAAAACAGACTGAAAAGTGCGTATGCTGAGGCTCATGTATAGCCTCAAGGAAATCATCTGATCAAAGATCACCCAACACAAGGTCGGGGATGTAGTCTTGTTATTTCTTCTTCAAAGATAAAGTTATATGAGCTAATCTGACAACGGTGATAGGCCAACACAGAACATAACACAGCGGCCTAATGACAAACAAATTTTGCCTCAGTGTTTCCTGTGGAACAAGTGGTTTGCAGTGGGTTTAAAGCTGGAGGTGGAGTCATGACTTTTTAAAAAGGTCAGATCCTGAAATCAAACATTAAAACCAAGCAAACGTTCCAATATTAGATTCCTTGTAATGCAGACTATCATAGCGACCAAACAGACAGCAGGGCAGGTCTATAGATGGTGAGTAATTGTAAAAACAAAACGCGTCATCCTTTCATCTCTGGGTATCTATGCTCTATGCTCACAAGTACAATAAGTCTGCTTCTAGTATTGTGAACATTGCACTGTCACAACCTTTCTCTGCTTTTAAATAAAGGACTAAGACAGAGAGTGAGAGTGCACACACAGGAAGCAGCAAGTGAATAATGTTTTCTGACATAACTAATAACTAACTCCGCTTTCTCCTTTAATGTGCAGGTGGTTGACATTTTAACAGACATATGTGTGAGTGAGGAACCCTGTTTGTATGGATGTGAGAGAGTGACATTTATGTGAAATATTCAAACATTTAAGTGGTCTACCTTTATAATTTTGTTTGAAACGAAAGAAAGGAGCCACTCAGCGTTTTGACCTCTGCACTATTGGATGCTTATTATAACAAAGAAAAGAGGGATGAGTGGAAAGTATGTTCAGAAGGAGAAAAATATAATTCTATGGTGATTAGGGATGTCGAGGGAGACACTCAACTCACAACTCGATACGGTTCACGATTTTTTGATCACGATACGATTTTTTTGTAGGAAAAAAATCTTAGGTGCTTTCTTTACAGAAAACTCTCAAACAGTTTGTGTTCTCTTATAAAAAAGTGCAACTTACATGGTCATCATGACAAATATCTCCTTTCTCACAGTAAACTGGTGTAATGTGCAGTTGTGTCGCTCACGAGGTGGCTTGGTCTGTCCGTTTCTCATGGTTGTATTTGTGTATATAAGGAATCCAAAATGCTCCACAGGTGATTTCAAACTGCTCAGTGCGTCCTCTGTTTCAAAGCTATTTTCTACCGTCACCATGTCTTCCCTCGTTCTGTGCTCCGTACATTCGTAGTGACGTAAGTCACGTGACTTGATGTCTGACGTTAAACAAATGAATCACCAACCAGTGACTTTTTTTAAGATAACGTAACCTATTTCTAATTTAAAAAAAGAAGAAAAAGAACATATCCTACTTCTCTTGCATTCACGAATAATCGCAACTCATTTTTTCTGTCAACCGGTGCGAATCGTCACACATTTGTACAGATTTTTAATCGTGTCACAATGCATCGTTACATCCCTAATGGTGATCACACAGGGTTACCATATAAATAATCAAGCTGTTAATCAAAAGTTCTGAGAGGAGTCACATACAAAAAGTAGTTAACAGTGGAAGGTGCCTCTGCGTTCACAGGCAAATGAATCACTGGGTTGTGTTTCTTTTCAATAATGCATCCAGGAGGCTGGAAGGCTCTTAATTATTTTCCGATTAGCTTTTTAAGCGCGAGTGGCTATTTGTCTTGTCCCGACCCCCTTTTCCTTTCCTCTTGTTCATCTATTTGTTCATTAAAACAAACAGCACTTTCACATGTAGTCTGTCACGCTGCTTTGTCTAAAGCTTCTCATCTTTCATATTTCCACAAAGTGTTGTGATAAACCACATATCAGCCTGACAGATCTGTGTTCCACTCAGATCCTCTGTGAGTCTGTGGATTAATACTGCAGCCTCAGGGCAAGGTTAAATATTCAAGACATCCATTTTCAGACTAACTTCAAAGATGGTATTGAACACACACACATGCACACACACACACAAATATGTGGTGTCCTAAAATGACCCCAAAGAGTAATCTGTGTATCTAAAGGAAGAAATGTGTCCAAATGTAACACCTCAGTGTGAAGAGGATTAGAGTAAAGCAGCATTGATTATTCAATTATCGATTTTTTGTCAACTAATAAATTAATCACCTGTTCTGAGTCATTCTTTTGAAAATAAATTCTGATATCAGCTTCTGAAATGTGAATATTTACTGTTGTTTTTTTTCTCTTTCTCTGGACCAGACATTGTATCGCTACAGCACTCATTAGGAGAACACAGCTATAAGAGTGATGATTTATCAGCTACAGAAGTGCATGGTAAGAATTATCTGTGTGTGCAGATCACCTGCCTGACACTCCCACCTCACTAATGCAACCACCTTCAACTGTGTCCCCTCACCTGATTTAAACCCACTCCTTCCACTCTGCCAGACTGTCTTCAGCAGCATGCTGAGCTCTTGCGCGCTTATCTTCCGATTGCTTCCCCGGTTTCGCCTTCAGCCTTCCTTCAGCCTGGACTATTTTGGCTGGCTCTGTTGGAGACTATTTCCTGAGTACCTGCTGTGGATTTTTGCGACCCTGTTTGGCCAATAAACTGTTGAACTGTTCCAACACTGGTCTCAGTCTGTGCTGTTCTTGGGTCCAACCTCACACCCATTACAAATCTAATGTCACAACAAATTCTCATGGCTCCTAATGTTAACAAAAGGATATGTTTTTATATCAGCATGCTTTTATTTCCACAAATAAAATAAAACTGCAATCATTCATCAGTCTTTCATTCTTTGGGGGGAAAAAAGCACACAGACACATCTTCAGATCAGAAATTATTTTTTATATATACAGTAAATAGATGTCATAACCCTAAGGAAATGAAAAACTGAAATCATGTCAGACCATTTCCAACTATCTGCAACCTACATCAACCACAAATAAACTGGGACAGACTAATTCACCAAACAAGTCTTTAACAACACTGAGCTGAAAAACAGCTGCTAAGCAGTAACAAAATGAAACCTTTCATGACGAGACAAAAAAGAACCAACAGCTCAATAATTACCCGACCTACTCAGGAGAGATTTATCGAGTCCAAGTGGACTTTGCAGACCTTTTTGGTTTTGACATTAGAAAAGGTGAGAGGGACAGAAGAGATGAGATGAGAATCAACTGAGGAGGCTGCTCTCATGTCTGGATACTTATTATGAAGCCAGAAGCAGGAGGCCATCAGCCTAGCTTAGCATAAAGACAGCTCGTGTTACTCTGCCCGAAGTTAAAAAATCAGCTACCAGTACATTTAAAGCTCACAAAATAACATATACATATATATACATACATACATACATACATACATACATACATACATATATATACATACATATACATATATACATATATAATCTAGATATATATATATAGATGAAAAAAAATATATATCAAAACAATCTGTGTATACATGAAAACAGTTGGTACGAGAGTTCAATACAGTAACTACTTCTTGCTTCAGTCACTTATGCTAAACTGCCTCCTGATTCAAGCCCGACAATGAGCTTAAAGACATTACAGTGGTATCAATCCTTTCATCTAACTTTCGGCAAGAAAGTGAATAAGAATATTCCGTAAAATGTCAAACTAGGTCAAAAACAAATTTCCCTTGCATTGCATTGCAGTGAGTCGGGGGAGAAAAAAACTTTTGTTATTGATTATTTATAACAGCAGAAAATACATGTTAATGTTATGACTCCAAGGAAAAGAAAAAAATGAATAAATTACCTTCTCATATGTCTGAGTAGTAAGACAAAAAGAAGCAGGTATCTTGGAGTTTGAAACAATCACCACTGAAAAAAACATGACACTGTAGATGAAAGATTTCACCAAAGCAGCTGCTGCTAACTACAACTTAGGCCATCGTCTGGTCATGTGTGTATCTGCCCATAGTGGTCAGACCAGACATGAGGAGAAACCACTGGTGTTTCAATAGGGATGACGAATAACCACATCATCTACCTGATTTCCAGATTAATTACTTGCTTGGGACAGAAATCACGTTTTAAAGATGGCACTGTTGATTTGACACAAAGAAATTAATTCTTAATTTATGTGGGCTGGTGATCACAGCCATGATGTGCTTTTGTTCTTTTTCTTTGTACTTTGTAATAGGTTCTTATAGTTTGCCATCATCAAACATATCAAAAACAAAGCATCAAATCGTCATCTACAGAAAAGGTTCAATTTTCTATACACTGCTACTAAAATATGATATTTGTGCTTTCATGATATAGTTATTGTCCCATCCCTACATAGTACTATACAAGTCATGTATGCAAGATTAATTCCTGTACATTTACTGCACCGGTAATTATACACTGCAGAACATTTACACTCGCCAACACCATGTACAGAATAATGTGCATTCCTCACCATAGTATGTCACTGAAATTTAACACCCTGCCACACAAACATTTATTAATAAGCTTGAAACATATTAACTTTGTGATGACATTTCAGCAACATGAAATGAATGGTAATAAACTGTAGTAGTACAGTAGTATTTTCAAGCATAGCTGAAATACACACCACAATCCATGCTGAATTTCATTTGTTATTTGTTAAATTAATTAGGAAAAATGAAAGTGATAGCCAAAATGTGGCCTGCAGCAGAGAAGTTAAAACTTTGTTTTTAGCTCAGCATTTGTGACAAATACCCCCACCAACCATTTATGTTGACGGAGGAGTCAGCAGCCAGCGTTCAACAGAGCAGTGCCAAGCTATCGCTACACCAATCCATTTCCAGCCATGCTTTTTTTGTGACAAGGCTTATTAAGATGAGGAGAAAGGAGAGCCGGTGACCTGTCAGTTTTGAAAAGTTGAGCGATTTCTGATTGAGTGTAATTTAATTATAATGACCTGATGAACAGAACTTTGCCCAAAATATTGAATTTCCATGACTTTTTAAAAGGGGCCATTGTCAAGGACTTCCAGTACTTTTTCCAAACAGAGCGTGTATCAGCCTGTATGATCACAGATGACCGGGGCATCTTTAGCAAAGAAACATGAAACGAACGTGTGTGATTTTAAAATGTCAGCTCTGACGTTAACTTTCAGTCATTAGAGAGAGAGTGAAAGAAGCTTTTCAAGTCGACAATTTTCATTGATCTGAGTTTGTCCGGCACTATGAAACAATGAGAAGAATGTGTTTAAGCACACACACACACACACACACACACACACACACACACACACACACACACACACACACACACACAAAGCTGTTAATCAATCATTAGCCAGTGGTGATGCTGTGGAGTTTCTGTATGAATATAGGACTGTGAGTCAAGCACTGACTCACTGCTCTCATCTCATCTACCTGCAGTTTTAGATTCAAACCTGTGATCCTTTTAGAAGTTTTTTTTTTAGATCAGAAACATTTCAAAACTTCACTCATACTTTCAAACTTCAAAACATTCAAACCCCCAATAATCTGAAAAACATCACTATTTCGCCGTACTTCATCCAAAACCTGGCTGTTTTTACTGCGTCTTTCTGAGCACCATCCACAAAGACCAAAACTAATACATTTAGACAGCCTGCATAAACTTGTCAAGTGTGTTGTGAAGGATTCAGACTTGGAAGCAGCCACTGAAGTGAAACAGCTGCTTCACCAGCCACTCCATCACACCACAAGAGGAGATTCATCAGAGGGGATGTAATGCTGCCAGGGTTGACTACACCCCCGATCCAACGCGTAGGAGTAGTTACAGCTGTATGTGTTTCCCTGTGCTGTTTGTCGCTTCTCTTCTATGTAGCTGGATTACACAGGGTCAAGCTGTGACACTAAAATTTGAGTAGTAACTGATAGCAGAAAAAGTGAGTGGAAAAGACTTTTACAGCAACACTGACAAAGAATCTGAATTAAATGTGGACTGTCTGGCCGATACCTGATCTTCTTAAGTAGGTCAATATCAGCCTTGATACCTATCCAGAATATCAGCTCAGTGTTCCCTACCTCCCACTCAGGAGCTCTGACTATTGTGTTAAATGGAGTACCTGAAGACAAGCAGCAGGCTAATCCCTGCAGCGTTGACTGCACCTGGTTTCTGTGGAGGATGGCGAGTGTTTTGTCACTGCACTCCCACAATATCTTCTTCTTTTTCGTTTTTACTTTTAAAATGCAATAATGTGTCAATGATTGATGAAGATTTCATCCAGTGCTGAATGACAGTCCAAAAACATAAATGGATTTTGCAATGTGCCCAGACGTCAATTAAGGTTTCATTATCAAAAAATCTGATAAAGAAAAATTTATCACAAGTTCCCAGAGCCCTCAGTGACATCTTCAAATGTCTTATGTCATTTAAAACATCTTCTAAACTCTTGCAGTCCAAAATCTAAAGAGAGTTTGAGATGATATAAAACATCAAACAGCAGCTAACTGTCACAATGGAGAAGCTGAACGCAGAGAATGTTTGACATTTTGGCTTGAAGTAATCAATCGGATCGAGTGGCTATGACATGTGGGGTTCCTCAGGGGTCAGTTCTTTGACCCTTTTGTTCAGCCTATATATGCTGCCTTTGGGTCAAATTCTGCAGAATTCTAATGTCAACTATCATAGTTATGCAGATGACACACAGATATATCTTGCGCTGTCCCCAGATGACTGCAGTCCTATAGAGTCATTGTGTAACTGTCTAGAGCAAGTCAAAAATTGGATGAACCAAAATTTTCTTCAGTTAAATCAAGAAAAAACTGAGGTCATTGTTTTTGGCAATAAAGAGAAGAGGGTTGCTGTCAGTAAACACCTTGAGTTACTGTCTCTAGAAACTAAAGACCAAGTCCGAAACCTTGGCGTGTTGATAGACTCAGATCTGACCTTCAACAGTCACATAAAATCAGTCACCAAAACAGCCTTCTACCAACTTAAGAACATATCCAGAGTTAATGGCTTTATGTCCCAAACAGATCAGGAGAAGCTGATCCATGCTTTCATCTCCAGTAGACTTGACTACTGCAATGGTCTTTTGACTGGACTTCCCCAAAAAGGTATCAAACAGCTGCAGCTCATTCAGAACGCAGCAGCTCGAGTTTTGACCAGAACAAAGAGATCAGAACACATCACCCCAGTTCTTAAGTCTCTACACTGGCTCCCAGTTAGCCACAGAATAGATTTTAAAGTTCTGCTACTAGTTTACAAATCACTGAATGGTTTAGGCCCACAACACATAAACGACATGTTAGTAGAATATAGACCCAGTAGGGCTCTGAGATCTACTGACTCAGGTCAGATAATGGAGCACAGAGTTCAAACCAGACATGGTGAAGCAGCATTTAGCAGTTATGCTGCTCACAACTGGAACAAACGACCAGCAGGACTGAAATCAGCCCCAACTCTTAGTACTTTTAAAACCAGGTTAAAAACTTTTCTCTTTTCACGTGCCTATGGCTGAGCTCTTTTAAAGAACTTTTAATCATAATCCTGTGATTTGTTTAATGTTGTAAACTGTTTTCAAATTTGCTGTTTTAATGATTTTAAATGACATTCTGATGTTTTTAATTAAATTTTCTTCTCTTTTTTTGTTTTTATTTTTATTGCTTGTCTAAATGTCCAATGTTTTTGCTTGCCTCTGTAAAGCACTATGAATTGCCTTGTGTACAAATTGTGCTATACAAATAAACTTGCCTTGCCAGATGACTCATTCTTAATTATCAAAAGCCAATTAGCTTTCTGTTTGTCAGTCAATCAATGACATTGTTTCAGCACTAGTGTTCATACTACTTATTCTAAAATGTTGAAACTGTAATCATGAAAATCAGAGCTGTAATTTTAAACCTTATGTATGCCTTTCAGAACTGATTGGAAGGACTCTCCAACCGTTTCTTGACCTCTCAGATAAACACACGGGAAGGAGTGAAGGTTGCGAGGTGGAAAAGACAGAAAACAAGAGGCATAAATCTGCCGAGGAAAAGTGAAGAAACATGACGGACCAGAATCAGAACATCAAAACATCGAGACGGTGAGAAGCAGAGCGTGGAGAAGAGAGTGTAGAAAGGAGAGAGAAGCTGCCTCAGCAGATGCTATCTCTTGGGAAGCTTCCTAGATTTACTGAAAATGCACTCAAGTCATTCACGACCCAAAAAAAGCCCTCCTCTTCCAAAAACTCCTACCTTCTCTCACCTTCTGAGGCAAACAAACATTGAATATTCGCTCCACTTGAGAGCCGACATTCCTGCAGAGGGTGTTTATTCTTTTGGCTGCATGAAAACCAAAGTGTGGTGAAACTCTTCTATCAAGCCAAACCACAACTAAGTTATAATAGCATCAATACAGCGCTAGATTTACCAAAAGTGTGTTCCAGTAAGACGTTTCAGCAGCAGCAGGTGAAACTTAAAACCTTTCAACTTTGTAAAGTCACAATTAATCAGACGTTTCTGTGAAGGACCTCCAGAGCATTCAGTCAGGTAAAGCTTTGAAAGGTGCCAGAGCAGAGGAAGGGGGGGACTGATTAACCCCTGACACTTCTGGAAGTTACTAATTTACCCTCATAATCTAAAGTCTACTGAACGACAAACAGATGCAAAAATATGTTACAAAATGAGTACAATCCTGGCGAATGTTGCTGAAGTAAACGTGAGGACAGCAGGTGTTGGAAGCAAATATCTGGAGGGAATATCATTAAGAATGGAACAAGGCCAGCGAAGACAACATTGGATATGAACAGTGTCCTTGGGCTGACATTTACCAGAAATAATCTTTAACTTTCCTGCTGTTCTGATAGCAAACACAGAAACTGGTTAGCACCTCCGACCAATGAAAACAACAGAAAAGCTATTGTTGACAAAGCTCTCTCTTCCACCCTTTATTTGTCTGCCAGGGAACTGTTGGTTCTTTGGTTTAGCCATGGCTCCACGGCAAAACAAAGCCTCTTTTTCATTCGAGGACAAAGAGCGTCAGACGGCGAGCACAAACCGAGCCTATGTTCTTACGCCTTTAATATGATCCATCGGTTTTATTAGCAGGTTCACAAAGATTTTCCAGGAAGATGGAAACTTTTCCTCAAGTGGTCCTTTCTGTGTGAGCAAACATCCCCTGTAATTCTTCAAAAACAATCAATGGAAATGTTCTTTCGGCCTGTTTGGAGGGCTTGATGTGTTTCGCTGTGAACCTGCACGGCATACCTGCTCAGCAAACCTTTTTATGCTTTAACAAAGTCATTCCTAAAACTATTCCACAAATACTACTCCAGTGGTCTTGATGGTATCTACAGTCGGTATAACACAGCGCCTTAAGGGATTTAAGTCATGCAGGGCCATACTCCTGACATTATTGTAAGCTTCTTTGAGATAAGCCTCTTTGTCACGGCTTCATGATACTATCATTGTGCTTACGCTGCCAATCATGCAGCGCTCAAGTCACGGCGCAGGTTTCTGCCAAAAGCATCACCTCTGCAAAACCTCAAAACTCCACTTAGGGTCAGTCACTAGAAGCTAAAATTATTTATTTGGTTGGAAGGTTCAGGATATATTTTCTTATTTTACCAATCTTACATAATCTCTTTCATAGTCCATTTTTTTGTGATTCTCATTCTCTTCTTGTTTTAGAGAATACATTCATAATAATATGTTCTGACATACACGTTATACTATATATGACTAGCCAGCATTGTCTTATCCTAAAACTATCCATTGGACAGCCTTAACTTCAGTTACAGTCCATAATTTAAAAAGTTATCTCCTATACATGATCAGTGTTTATATGAGTGCTATCTTATCTTGGTGTACTGAAGTGCAGTACACCAAGATAAAACAGCAAAATAATTTTTTTATGGAGGTCATAAAGATTCTTCCCATTATTCTTATCTTTGATGCAGGGTGTTACCACAATGTGGGAACACTGCATGATACAGGCTTTTTTTTCTGTGTCTGTCCATGGGCTTCTAACTACATCTCACGTCTGTATCAATATGGATTTTGCTCAGGTATCATCACATGACATATTTTTGGAGGTTTGGTCATGTGTTAACAGGTAGTCATATACTGACTTCACTTCCGTCTCTGTTCAAATATGATCTTCTGAATCATATATGAACGGCCTCTTTGAGCTCATGAAGACAAATGACATGTGGTTGAAAGCTCAAGGAAAAAGGTAATGGATCTCGAGTTGAGATTGTTTTTCTGTACAACTCAAAGCTAGACTGTCTAAACTGTCATGAATATGTTAAACGACTGCAGCTTAAACTCTTCTGAGATTTGTAAGTATGTGTGACGTTTGTAACAGTGTGCTGTGATTGTTTGTTTTTTGTGTGAATCATATTTGACTTCTTGCATTAAGCAAAGCTTTAGAGGAATCTGGTAATGAAGTAATGTTACAACTCGTGATTACTTTTCGATCATTAATTATTGTTGCTTATTATTTGTTTTGTGTAAGAGGTGCCATATACGACCAACGACAGTATAAAGAATGGACAGAGCATGAGTGATGTCACCCGTAGGTTTCCAAAGCGCTGGTTTGAGGACAGAAATATGTGACGTTGGCTGCCACTATGTTAGCTGTTGACTCTTTTTGTAGCCAGACTCAAGTGGCAGGTAGTTTTTTAGGTGCACTAGCACAAAATCTAGGTGCACCCACATTTTTCATTGTGTCGCCTTTAATGCCATAAGGTCACCTTTTTAATCGCTCTCCATAACTTTCATACAATGTGAATGATTTTTAAACAAGAATAAGGTGTAGAGAAATGCTTGTCTTTATTTGAAGAACAATCATATATAAAAAGAAAAATAATTTGCTTAAATTGAACATTTCAAGCTAAAACATTAAGCAACGTTTTACCTTTAATCCATTTTTCTTCATGAGAAAAATTTCTGATTTAAATTTGGCAAACAGCAACTCCTCTTTGGCAATGTTGTATGCAACATTACATTTGATTATCATTTCCGATTCCTTATAGGACCTGATTATTACTGCTTGCCGCTGAAATGCAGCTGGGAGAGGGGCCACTTTCTCTACACACTTGTCACGGCATCTAGTGTGTTTAGTAGTTTTGATACGAAACATTGTTGACCCACTTATGAATGCAGTATTAGCAACCATATTCCAACCGCACTCCTGACAGTAAACGCAGTGCATTACGTTATGGCCTTTGTCGTACCTCAGCCAAGGAAATTGTAATTGTAATTCATTTGAGTCTCAGGGCTGGGCTCTATCTCAGACTTGGTTGTCTCCTCTGGTTCTGGGTCTGATGCTATCACCGAAGGACCAGGGCCTGGCATCTTACCAGGGACCGAGGGCTCCGTGTCTTGGCTGGATGGACTCTCAGTAGTGGGGATGGATGTAGGACCACAGCCAATCAGAGGCAAAGACCCGCCCGAGCTCTGTCTCTTATTGGTTTAGACCACGATATGATCCTATCATAAGTGTGAGTTTGGTCACAGGAGAATACAGAGAGATGATGCGCTTGCGAAATAAATGTATGTTTTCACCCAAGCAGCGTCAGGTGCACCAGTGCGACCTAGAAAAATTATTAGTCGCACTCTGGAGTCCTGAGTGGACATTTGCAGGACTGCAGTTTTGGGCACTACTGTGTTGGCTTCACTTCACAGCCATGGACGTCACTGCTTGGTTGCAATCCAAGCGTCTCTATTCTTTGTTTTGGTAGCCGGGCCAGCTGTGCGTGCGTTTGAGTCAAACTGTTTAATAGCTGTGTCTCAAAAATTCAATTGAAACCGTCAAACTTCAGCCATCGAAAGCATATTTAACTGATATTTTTGATTACAAATGAATGAATGGAATACTAATTGCTTCTTAAAATTATATAACAGTGAACTGATAAATCAATTCCATGACTAACGCTACAACAAAGTGAAATCTGCACTATAATGGTATAGTGGAGCTCCAGGATACAGTAATGACTAAGGACGAGGCTGAGGGCAACAGGACTGAACCCGCTGTCTCTCACTACCAACAGACATCACTCACATCCCTCGCTCTCAGCTCGACCCTCTCTCTCTTTTTCGTGCGTGTCTTTCTTTCCCCGTCTCCCTCCCGCCTGCCCTAAATCCCCTCGAGTTGAGCCAGTCGTGCAGACGTTCCTGCAGGAGGTTTATCCTTCCTTGGATCCGATCAGCTCTGCCCCCCTCCCTCCCCCCCACAACTCCCTGTACCTCCCTGCTGGGAGTGACTGCAGGATAGCGAGTGAGTGAAGACCCATCTGGAGGCCCCTCAGAGGTAAGAGCGAATGACACGTCATGTCTGTTTGCGTGTACATAGGTATGAGAGTGAGCAAACAGGAGACAGAGGCAAATAGTGAGAAAGTTAGAACATTGTTAGACAAACAGACGTCTTATGCACGCTGAGGTATGTGAGGGTTGGTTTAGCCCGCAGAGGGAGAAGTCATCAAACAAACCAAGCTCATACTTACATCCTACTCGTCCACAGGGGGACATAAGAGGAAGCGGGGGGGGGGCTTATTAAAGCAAGTCCAGACAAAGAACAACAGAGTGAGCGATGGTGATGGACAGGAACGAGCAACAAGAAAACACCCAGAGGCAGACAGCCAATCTGACTGCTGACGCTGCTGCTGCATCTGCAATGAGCTCATCAACAGTTGTGGGAGTCACAGAGGTGTACTGAAGATGATCGCTATCTTGAGTGTCTGTGCCAGGAACCAAACAACAAGATTTTTATGCTGCGTTTCCAAAATGATGGTCATATGGCATACTGAGTCACCAGATTGTCATCTTTTAGCTATAGACACATGCAAAATGTAGGTTACCATCTCAGAGGCTTTACCCTTTCTGAGTATCTACAGGTAGTGCCAATCAATGAAAACTGAAACAACAGCAAGTCTGATGATTTATTAGTCATCTAAGTGTCGTTCACTTGGTCCGTCAGATTGCCATCCCAAATTTCCAGAAAAACTGCAAATGAACGCGTGTTTCCATTGACTACCATTATGCAAATTTGAGACAATGAGCACATCAGGACAAACAACTTGTTTTCTGGTGCTGTTATGTCACAGAAGAGATGCAACTAGATTACATAATCACGAGAGCGTGATGGCATTTATGTTTGATTTGAGGAATGTCGCAGAAAAAAAAAGAAATGAGCTTTCATGACTTGATTGTTAGTTACAGCACAAATAAGAAAAAGACTGGGTCAGCATGTCATCACAATGTGACATTCATCTTACTCCCCTGACTTGGATGCGCTGGCTTTGTTTTGATAATGAGCCACAGAGGAGCGTTCTCTCTCTTTACAGCATTAAAAATGAAAAAAGCATCTTAGAAACCATCTCCAATCCACTGTGAAATACACAACATCATCAACGGACGCTGTTCTGTTTAAGACGTAGGGATGAAACAGGGCTTCTTTTCTCAGAATAATCTTATACCAAGAACTCTGCAAGCATCCGAACAAAATGAAAAACATGCAGGGACACATGGGGAGCAGTGTTGTTCTTCTAGCTAGTAATAAAAACATGAAAAACATATTTCGGATAGAAGAGGCTCCAGAACAGACAGCGGTGGAGCCCTGTGGGGCTGTTACAGAAACATGGCCTCTAGATAAATAGTCCCCCTCCAGTGTGAATAGGATATTGGATTTCAAGGTTGTTATTACTTCACCTTGTTGTTTCTGCTCAAAGAATACCTTTCATAAGCCAATTCAAAGTTTGGAGAGGGAGACAGAAAATAAACAGATGTTCCCCTTTTCAGGAAACAGTGTTTGTCAATTACTGTACCATTCATTCATTTATGAACATAAACATACATTTACATACATAAAAAAAGAGTTTGAACGATGAATTGACAGGAAATTAATCTGCAACCATTTTTATAATCAATCATTTTATCAACAATCAGTCCAATGTCTGTTGGTTGTAGCCTCTCAAATGTGAGAATTCAATGCTTTTCTTTATATTTCACTGAATATATTTAAGTATTGGACGGTCCCTTTGGAGTGTGGAGACTTAAAACAAGTATTGTTCACTTCTGTCTCATATTTCATAGACAAACAATTGATTATTTAAAAAATAAACAGAATTAGTCTCAGTCCTCAAAACAAAAGATATTTTACAGAGATCTAAAATAAATCATCCCGTTTGAGAAGCACCAGTCAACATTTGGCATTTGACTATTATAAATCCTTAAATTATTGATCAGTTATCAAAACTGGTGCTCTCTCTCGACTGAAAGATCAATTAATTATTTTGGCACTTCACTATACTACTACTAAAAGGTAGCTCCTCTGGCCTCTACTGCTGAAACATGACCACAACCTGTTGCTATTTTGGCAGTGTTCTGTAGAAAGCTGTAAATGCGAAGCAAAGAATTTCCCCTGAACACACCATTAAAGATGAATAGAGTCTGACTGCTAGTTGTTGGTAAAATTGCTTCACTTTGGTCTGGCTGCCAACCAGGTAACAGGAGCAGGTTTTGTTTATGTGGTAACCAGTGATATCTCCAGTGGTTGGAACGCATGGAGGGAGAGTGTCACAGGTCAGGAATAATACTTTGATATCAAAGTGGAAAGTAGATTAACAGGATTTGGTGCAGTACAAAGTTTTCTCTCAAGCTTATCACCTGTGGTTGGTCTACCTTTTTAAAAACTATTTCAGGAATTCAATGTTACAGCTAAAGAAGAGAGAGAAAGGTTTCATTCACAAAGAAAAATGTGAAAGCAGAATTTCAAAAAAAAAATGTAATTGCCACTTTTTTCTGTATTTTTTCAATGCCTCCATCCAGGGTTATTTTTAGAGAGTGGCAGCAAACAGACACACATATAATCCGAGTCTGAGTCACACATCACTGCAAAACATGGCAGCACATCAGGACCGATTCAGATGAATTTTAATTAAATCGAATTCCAACAGCATTCACTCAAAACAGCTGAAATATTATGTTTGTAGTGAAGCAATTACCATCAACAGCAACACGAATGACCTTCACCCTCTGTTATCTGCAATGACGCTTTAGTTCATGTCAGCACAACGGCTGAACACGGGGAAGTCACATCCGACTGAGGGTGTTTACAGGACCCCAGAACAGCTGATTAGTCAACAAATCTACCGTCAGAAAGCAGAGATGCTGCCCCCATTATGAATATTCAAAAACTGCAGAAATCAATTATCTACCGAGAAGTACAAGCCCACGCACTGAAAATATAATGAAAAAATGAACAATTTGCAAATGAAAAATATTCAGCACAAAATTGTGTAAAAATGTATGGTTGTGAATATTTGCCAAATATTGAATTAACAGTGTGCTATCAGCAACATGTGTCCTCTGCCTCCTGGCTTTTTTAAAAATCAGTTTATATAAGAAGTTTTCTGAAAGCAAATGGAAATTACTGATCGTACTGAAGAACAATAATCCCCCCAAAAACATCCACAAACTGTTGTTCGTGTACCTGACGTTCATACTGTTAGAGGAAAAGGTCAAATCTCAAGTCAAATTCAGTCAATTCACAGTCCTAATCCTTGTCTTTCAAGTATTACAAGTACATGTAGTATATTTTAGTCTCTCTGCAGCTCTGCACTGCCAAACAAACCTTTCCCTCCTGCCTGTCATGTGACTCAAGTTCACACTTCTGCCAGCTGCTGTTCGGTGGTTTGGTCTTGTAATTACTGCAGGAAATGCCGGAGCCAGAGCAGATTTTAAAAAAGGCATGGCAGGACGTATTCGCAGTGCAGCTTCAATGCAGGTGATTAGTCATCATTTTCTTCACTGAAGGTCAAAGAGCGAGTGCTTCTTTGTGTGTACTAAGGATTGTGTTTACACAGCTTCATCAGAGAAGAGGCAGAGAGGTGAACTGCAGCAGGACAGACAGCAGCTCCGGTGGACCAGAAGGCAATGCAGCCACACGCTGTTCAGTTATCTGATTTCAAAGACTCAATCTCACCTTGTTGTTTCTGGGAATTGAAGTTAAAGCACCCAGGTTGAGGACACAGAGGTGTTTTTTTCCTGGGATTTTTGTGGATCTAGACTGCCTTAGTCTAATCTTTTACATTTTATAGTAACAGTTGCACATAATTAAAAATATATACAAATATTTTTAAGATAGAATAAATATAGCTGCAATTAAACTTAAAATCACAATTAATCTGCCTGAGTCTAGGACAAAATTATAAGTATAAATAAGATTTTAGGCCATCATATAACTCAACATACATACAACTGTAACATGAAATAACTTAAAATGTGGAAAATATCAAGATGAAGAGAATATGCTGCATCATTTTCAAAATGATCTGCTGGTGCAAGAGCAAAATCATCAGGGCCTACACACTGGTCAATATTAGTTCATAGAAGATACAGTATACGTCAGCGGATAACCTGACAGATCCACCATCACATAGTTTGTCCAGCAGAATTCGTTTGTTACGTGTTTATGGAAGAAAACGGACGGGAATGGTCAAATGATGTGGAAAACTAGCTACCAAACTGGCAACCGAGTCCATCCACAGCATACAGCTGAATGCAAGACATTTTTCAAAGTAAATCTGACATCAAGTTCTGGAAAACAAGTTGAGGTAAAGTGACTTCTTTATGTCAATTCAAAGAGTGTCCCAAACTAATTGCAACTATGCAAAAAACACACACACATGCAGCATGAGAGACACACACCTGATATGTGCATCATACACAGCAGCACATGAAAGCACAGGGTCATTAGAGGGTCAGAGTTAGTCCCAGACACACACCCCAATTTAAACCCGCAGTACAGCTGCGGTAATTAGTCATCCTGGAGGTAATTTGTCGTGCTAGTAGCGGAGCCGTATTAAGCTGCACGCAGGGCCGGTCCTAGCTATGGGCAATGTGGGCGGCCGCCCAGGGCGCATTCTCCGTGGGTGGCGCACGAACGCCCGAAAAAGCAAAAAACCTCGGTAATTTTTCGATACCGCTCATTAAGTTAGCGGAGCGGGCGCCCCGGGAGCGGGGTGTTGACAAGGCAGAGGGGGGCGTCGGACAGACCGATGGGGGCGCACGGCGCATCCAGGGGCGCACTGGCGGCCGTGAGGGCGCACAGGAAAATGTTCGCCGGGGGGGGGGGTGTTCGCCCAGGGCGCAAATGTGGCCAGGACCGGCGCTGGCTGCACGGTAAGTTTAGTAACGCGCAGGTACTTACTCTATGAAGTAACTGGCCCCTTCGTTCGTGAAACCTTCCTCCCATCCTCGAGGCAGGTCTGAAAGAAAACCACAGACTTGTTGCTGACAGCTCAAAGTTTTGGCGCCTCGGGCTGGGCCCAAATTAAAACACACACACACACACTGAAGTTGTTGATAACGCAGAGAAAACACCGTGAAGTAAACATGAGGACAAAACGAACACAGGTCAAACACTACTAGCTTAGCTTAGCCACCTGAGCGGATCATGTGTCCGGAGTTTACCGGTTCACCGGAGCGAGGATGGAGCCAGGTAGTCTCCCGCGTCTCATCGCTGCCGCACAGACAGACAGACGGGCGGAGAGAGAGAGAGAGGGAGAGGGAGGGAGAGGGAGAAAAACACCTGTTACACCAACCGGGAAGGAAACACCAGCAGACCCCGCCAACTCCCGTTAAACCGGGAGAGACGGTGCGAGAAAGCGTTCATTATCCCACTCACTTGATGAAAAAGACCCTTCCGTCCCCGCAGACGCCGTAAGACCAGTGTTCAGGTAAGGCGTCCCGCCCGAGAGGCGCCGCCATGATCCGGTCTTGAAGTCCTAGTTCATCTCGGTCCCTCTCCATGGAGTCTCCCGGGAGCTCAGCGATCACCGCTAGGGCCGGCGCTGCCTTCAGGGACTCCTCTGAAGCCCGTACATCCGAGCACCCTTCAAACTGAATATGTATAGACATTGTAAGTACACACAGCAGTGTGTGCTGAATGAGAAGGAAGACCAAACATGCAGCTTTATGGCTCTTGTTTTTATTGCAGACCACATTAGGTTTAAGACAGCATTTGTCACACTGACTGTTAACAAAACTTAGTATACTTTGAAACAGGTTTGTTCAGTTATGTGCAAGGCCATACATTAAAGCTGAGGTCTGTCCTCTGTGACATCTCTGACTTAAAGAGGAGTGTAATAATAATTTCACATACGTTGCACATGTCTGATTCAAATATGTTACATTTGGAAAATTAGACTTGTGACATCAGTATTTTTAAATCCCGGTTTACATCCATCGTTACGTGAGGCAAATATATAATAAGAGACAATCAATTCTGGCATTAGAGCTCTACCGATGGAAACCTAGTGGGGTTTAACATGTTGACCATGTAGTCGCAACATTCTGGTTCAAGTCCAGTCAAGGATCTTTGTTGCATGTCATCCACCACATCTCTCTCTTCCCTCATATCCTGTCGTGACTGTCTACTATGTAACAAAAGCATCATAACCCAATCTGTAAAAGAAAGATAATGGCAACCTAAAACGAACAAATTGTTCTTATATGAAGTGCAATTCATTTTCCACATGCACAAAGTCTTTTTACTAATGCTGCAGGTAGAATATGTTAAACCATTATAACAATAACCGGACTGCCTGAGCAGATATTTCTGATGTTTGCACAGTTAAAGAAGGTGAAGGGAGGAATGTTTAAGTTCATGATAGATGAGATAATATTTGCCTTCATGAAAATAGGAGGAAGCTGCATGTCATGTGGAAGAGCTGCACTTCCTTTAATACACAGAATCCTAAATTGCTCCAGAAATGTGTGTACACAGGGAATATGTTACTCTGGAAAGAAACATCTGCCACTGGCATGGTGAGCTCAGTGCGAAAGACCAAATGAGTTAATAGAAACCTTTTTCTTTCCTCATCTGATGTGAAATGTTTTTCATGGCAGAGTTTTCTGGCTCTGTCACCACTTGATTGAAAATACAAAAAAAAGAAGTTAGACTCAGTTCTGCAGCACTTTTCATACCTGCCATACACTGTTCTGACCTGTAGTAAACCGAATAAGTCAGTTCAGTCCTGTTTTTACACTAAACAAATATCACATGTCTCTTTCCAGTCACTGTGTCAACACAGGAAGGACAAATTGTTGACTCATCGCTTGAGGGGTTTTAACATTATTCAAGTTAACACATTATGAGCACATCTCTGCAACTGGGATATCCAGTGGAGACACCCAGCTGTCACACAAGGAGTTATTAGTTTGAGTCATTCACAGTTCCGACATTTTCCCCAGCACTTAAAGGCAGCACAAAGTGTCTCCTACAGTGAGAGAAGAGAGGTGAGCAGCTCTGCCTGTGTGGTTCCCAGCAGTAATTGGGGGAAAGTGAATGGAAAATGTGCTGATTTTGAGCTTTTCAAAATATGTGACACCTTTAGTCTTTAGAAAATTTAACTGAGAAGGAGCTGATTATGAGATTAAAGACTGCTTTAACCAATTAGGCATCTCATTAAGGAAAGCTTTGATTTTAATGACTCGACACACACGTTCATTCTCATCCACATCAGCCTGCATTTTGTGACACTTTATTTTTATATAGATTTTAGCACTTTAACTGTAACTTAGAGTTTAGTGGTGAACAATCTAAAACTTTTACCCGCACCATCTGCAACAGAAGATAGGAAGATGGAAGATATTCTTGGCGGCAGGGGATAGCTTGATGCAACATGTTTACTAAAACCCAGCTGATACTGGAGGCTGATGATATCTGAAAGTAAAACACAGTTTATTAGCTAATATACCACAACATTTCTGGCAGTAATCCTCTAAAGAATTTCACTATCAAGATGATGAAGGTGATTGTTTGTCTTAGAGGTTTACGGTCCTGGCCATGTGTTTGCAATGTTTGAACTTGAGGATGGGCAACTGGTTATCTAAAACAAATAAATAAACTGATATTAAAAAAAGAACTGTATTCCACATATATGATTAATTCTATATTTACTGACAGACAAATATGACATGATGGCATGTTCTGCTCTGACCAGCTGTACACTGATGAACAGGTGAACACTGTTTCTACACTATTTTCTCTATAATTTGAACCATATCACTTTTCTTTTCCAGGCAACTTTCTGGGAATTTATGGAAATCACACACCAGTGAAAAGGCATGACCAAAACATTCAGATACTACAGTTTGTATCTGTCAACATGTCTGTCTAGTATGTCAGCCAGGCTCTAATGTTTGCATGCAGCAAACAATATTGTTGGTTTTCCTTCCCAGTGGCTCATTAATGTAAATAAGAGTCTCTGTCAGCTGTCAGACGGTTGTTCTGAGTCACTTGTCAGGAACTTTGAGCTCATTGGAATTTCATCTTCCAAAGTGACTCCATATCTAGACGGGACGTGTGGTGGCATGCTTATGACAACATCCTGACACATTTTTACATGCAGCCCTATTATTTGAAAAATCCACCCTCGAGAACAAAAACAGTTCATATGAGTTGTTGTTAAGTTCACAGTCGGAAGGAATTTCCTCAGCAAAAACAGTAATTTTCAAACGGTTGGAACACAGTGGTGAAGAACAGAATGACTGTGCTGGTATTCACCACACTTTTCTTCAATCACCATTCCCTAGAGTGTGGGATTTAAATGGAGAGATAGACAAGTCAATATACATTTTCTAACAAGAGCATATTGAACTTTCTGTGACTCTTTATGATTTCCTTGTCATGCAATCGTTTGTAATTTCTTAGTGTCAACCAGGCTTCTGTTTCCAGAAAGTATGGCTGCCAGGTTTCCCGACAAGCTTGTCAGTCACGGGGTTTAATTTGAGCATTTTTCTAAAACACAGCAAAAGCGAGCATATTTTTCACATCTGGAGACTTTTGTGTTTGTGTGCTTGATTTCCTCTCCCCCTTGTTTAGTTTCAGTTGGCTGCACTTAGTTTGGAGGCACCTCAACGTCAACAAAAGAAACTCCTGACAAGGCAGAGAGGAGCTGAAGGGCAGGTGGAGGTCGGTACACACAGCCTCACCGCTGAAAGCTCAGGGGATTTTTTTTCTACCATTTGGAGTGTGTTTGTGTGAAAAGATAAAGTGCTCACACAGTAGAGAGAACAATGAAGAGCTTTGCAGCCAAGTCATGATATTACTGTCTAACACATCAAATATCATCACAAATCTAAGCTAATAATGCTCCAATGATGGAGTGTGTTCAGGTGCTGAACTTACACACATGCAGCAGATTTGCAAATCAAAACACTCGAACATACACGTGCACATGCAATTTTCATATTTAAAGGCGCACCCTTTGATCTCTTCTTTAAAAAGTAACAGCCTGTTTCACCTCTAACCACACCCAGTATTACTGTTGGGTGTGGTCGGAAATGTGCGCTGTTTGACATGTAACCACACAAATCCGTGATGTCACAGAGTCCTGGAGTACACCTCTACATCACTGCGGTGAGGTTGAGGAATTACACAATTTTCAGAGGATGTTAAGTTAAAATAGAGGAGTCACCCACCACCAACATTTTAAAAGCAGGCCTGGTACATGCATGTAGTTTATGCTAGGAAAGAGAGGGTGGGGTGAGGGGAGTGCAATCAGCAACTACACTGCTGGATATCACTAAAGTGTGTAAATACAGACTAAATAAAGACTGAACAACAGAAATATACTTTTTGGAAACAGACTGTAAACAAAACATTAACATCATCACCTCATAAAGTTATAGAGTTGTTAAATTATGCCGACCAACTTAGAAATGCGTCTAACACTCTGCTTTAAGTTCTGCTTTGGACTCCTTGGAGAAACATCTGGCTCTTTAGCTGCTTAATGCTCCACTGTGTTCAGTTACAGTCACTAACTTTTTCTATCTGTCGTTTGGTGCTGAACATGTTGGAGACAGTGGGTTTATCAGAGCTTTTCCACTGAAAACAGCTGTCTGCTGCATCTGGAAACAACGCAGTGTCACCAAATGACGTATGTATGACATCCCAACAAGTGAAGTCATTTTGTGTGTGATCATAACAGATTTTTTTGCTTTCCGTCTATCACGGCAGTGTCTACTGTGTTGAGACGGTGTGTCATCGTACATGTGAATCAGTCAGGTGGTGTAGTTGAAAAAGCAAGAAGGTCAATGTCTGGAGAAGGGACGAGTTAAACAAACATTGTATTTCTAGACTGTCACGTTTTTGAAACCAGAAGTCAACAGTGACTTATTACATACATAATGTGATCTTTTCCTGCACCTAACCAAGTGCCTAAACCTAATCAAACCTTTCACAACTTTAATGTGTTAAATTTGTGAAATGTATGTGTGTTTGATATTGTTACCATGACAACAATTCCTGCACTCACAAAATTCAAGTAAAATGTCTTTAAAAGAGAGGTGTTTATACAGTATCCCATGCTATCACACTGGACAATGTGATCAAATGAGAGCTGTGAGACCGAAACAAAATCAAAACAAGAGCTCAAAGACACTAAAGTTCTCCACAGGCCTGAGGGAAACTGCAGACTGGGATGACATTTCTCACTACAAGCAACATCTTTTCACAGAAGCATAGTCATTTGATCCACTCTTCTAAAATATTGATTAGTGCAGCTTTAAATAATAAGCAGTATATGCAGGGACATGCACAGTGTTGATGAGCACAGCTCGCAACAGTATCAGTTTATGTCAGGTCCTGTTGGATGATCCTGACTAATGCTGCATGATCTTTCCATCTCTCTCTGCCTCATTTCTTTCCTTCTTCAACATAAGAGCACAGCGACCCGAATGCACAGACACACTTACCAAAATATTCAATCTCTCACTCCCCCTATGACTTCATTTCCTGGATTAGGAATATCTAAATTATGTTGAACTTCCTTCGACATTTCATCTTTGTTCTTTGTATCATTTACTTTTTACTGCAGACATTTCAGCTGTGTTTGTCCTTGTCTTTTTATCCTCATTGAGCCAGTGTCATTTCTTGTTACTGTGTTCCAAATGAACAGCAGGACATTCCAGGAGCAGCAGTTTGATTCCTACAGGTTCTGGCTGAGGCAAGCATTTAGCTCTGTCTTGGATGAAAAAAAAAAATCTAACACCTGAAATAAATAGTCTCATTGCTCAGTATTTAACTGAAGAACCGAGGGACAATACATTTCACAAAACAGACTGTGTTATCAGGGGCTCACACATCCAGTATTATCAGCTGTGTGTGTGTGTAGCTTCTGAAAGACGAGAGAAAACAAAGAGAAAGCAAACACAGGAAACAGACACAAGGAACAGTATTTAGGAATGGGATTTAGCCCCCCACCCATTCTGCAAACACCGTGGGCCACCTCTCTCTATGCAGAACTAACAGACAGAAATGGCCTGAAACAGTTTCCATTTCCTGATTCATGGACAGGTTCTTCGTCTGAATGAGAGACATATGCCTTTTGTAGGTGACAGAAAGTATGCTGACATATACAAGATAGAAGTTCATTTAAAACAGAGGGGAGATTGACGTCTATGATCAGGATGTTGCCAACATGAACAGACCTACAGTGAATGGGAGTATAGTTAGCTCTGGACCTTCTGAGACCACTGCACAGTCACTGTGGGCTCTCTCTCTCTACCTCACATGAAGAAACAAGTGGAACTGTACAATACATAATACACCTATTGTATGAAAATGTTGTAAAAAATAATCTTCAGCCTCTTGGGCTTCATTATGACCGCTATTAGCAACAATACAGATGTATGCATGTCACTGCTTAAAATAAGAAAATAATGCTAAAGTTTAGCGACCCAGCTTGTCTTTTATGCTTTATTTCAATAAAGATACACACAAGGACCTGATACCAAACTCTGCCATTGTGACTTACATAGTTCAAAACAAAAGCGTATGAGGTGAGTGTCTGTGTCATTTCTTGTTTGTAGGCCTCAGAGCGACCTTAAAGGGTATGTAAACCGAATATGATATGTGTATGTTAAGAGTTTTTTTTAAAAAAGTAGCTGGAACTCCAAAAAAACAACAACATATTACTTCATAACTTTACACCTGCATCTTAACTGTTTGATTTATCTGATCTCCACATTTTTGTTATTAACCATATGCGGTTGCTAAGTTATTACACAGTCCAGCCATCTGGTAACCCAAGCAGCACAAAACAATAATTATTTGAAATGATTATTTGTATGTAGCGTGTATTATAGGTCTGCTTTGCACTGAGTTGTCGAAAGCAGACCGTAGTGAAGTTTGGTGACATAGCTGTCGGTGAATGCATTCAAGACAGTAAAGCATATATCAACACTTTCATCTCAATTCTTGCCACACGGAAAAAAGCAATGATTGATCTTTCTTTTGGAGCACCACGTTATGCAAACGTATTTCATCATGTCGAAGGAATCCTGCA
Organism: Larimichthys crocea; assembly: GCF_000972845.2. NCBI lineage: Eukaryota > Metazoa > Chordata > Actinopteri > Sciaenidae > Larimichthys > Larimichthys crocea. The sequence goes on from NW_020855649.1 coordinate 156,208, forward strand.
GTAATTCATTGCTAATCCAACCTGCGTTTATTTAACAACACCAAAAGCCTGTTTTGGCTTCGAGCCTTCAGCAAACACAGTCCTCAGACAGAGAGAGAGGTAAAAGACAGAGAAACAATATCACTCTTTATCTGGCATTCTCCTCCTCCCTCGCTCTCGTTGTAATGGGTAACCAAGGCTTTCAGTGAAGTTCGAGAGTCTCTGCCCTCGTCTATATTGCGTCAACATCTGTTGATGGTGCAGCAAAAACCTCAGGTGGTGAAGGAATTCAGAGAAACACTCACAAAGCACACACCAGATATGCACACGCAGCTCGGCCGTACACATTTCTGGCACTGTTCTGTCCTATTGTGTCTTATGTAAATGTGGGGTGAATTATGCATGGCTCTGCTCCATACTAAAGCTTGTGACTTGTGTATCGGCCTGTAGGCCTGATGGAGCTTCACTCCTCCTGCTCCTCAATTTAAAAGCTACATTTATCACCTGAGGGAGTCTAGTGCATTTAAAGCCCGACAATCAGAAACAAAAAACACTCCAACGTTCATTAAGATTAAATTGTTCTATTTGTTTTTTTATAGTGAGACTGTTAAATCACAAGCTCTCCGGTCACTTGATTCACTTGAAAATGTGGAACATGTGCTGGAGGAATTATCATAATATAAAATATAATAATTATTTTAACATGATTAAATGAAATACACGAAAATGCTAAACATAAAGGTGACAGTCAATGTATTAATCTTGCGATATGCACAGCAAAAGATCCAGGAAAATATCACTTATAATAAAACATCATATTTTTCTGTGTCCAGCAGCTTGAAGTGAACAGAAAAATGTTTCTTAAGTGATTTTAAGTTTCTATGATATGTTGAACGTGAAAGATCCTCTTGAGAAGACTCAACTGAACAACCTGAGACATTATCTGCATTACTTTGTCTCCCTCTGGTGGACATCAACTATCATCTACCTGCTGCCTAAGAAACAAAAGTACACAGTACAGAAATACTGATTTTATTTCATTTAAAGATCTTCAAAAATCCAATGTAAACGAAAAATATGTCAACGAAAAAACAAAGAGGAACTTTACTTATGGGAATAATGATTTAAAAAAACATCAACAAAGCAGGAAATAAAACAAATGATTCTGGTTGTGGAAGTTGTGTGTACCAACTGAACTCTGGAAGTGCAAAAAAAGGCCAAATGTTTTGTTCAAGTCAGTTTTGTTTACTGCCTGTCAAGTCCCCAGCTTACAGGAAGAACACACTTAGATGATCAGATCATCAGGATGTGGGAGGAAATCAGAACAATATGATTTTTTGTACTATTGTGGATATGGTGAATTAAAAAAACAAGGGAGGTAAAAAAAAAATGATGTGAAATTTAAACAGAAATACAAAAAAACGACATGAAGGGAAAATGACTCCCCCTGAATAAATAAAGATGAAAGAACTACATCCTAACAAACTGACAGTGTCTGAACAGAAAACTGGTCTGTTAACTGCCAAGAGCATCTATGATATTGAGCACTTCAAATCAAGCGCACTGGGTTGAGCCAGTCTTTTAGTCTTGGCAAATCACATCCAAATTTCACACACAGATTGAGCTCTGCACTGTGAATTTGGCTGAACTGACTGCAGCGATTTGAGAAAAATTTGATGTGGAGCCAAACAGAGCTTTAATTATGTCCAGAAACAAATCAAGGATTTTCCTTTCACACCTATACTGAGATTTATAATCGGGAACACCAGGCTGCTGGAGTGAACATAATGTAATGAGTAAATACTGAACAACTGTCTGCTACACATTAAGCTTTATTGCTGGTGCCATTCCTCTCCTCTTCCAGTATGTTAGATATGTGGCTGTTTGGTGAACAACACGAATGCATCTAACTTTAGCATGGACAGCCCAGACTAACTCTACCAGTCTGACGCCATCACAGAGGAACTTGATGACATGGTGATGATCATGTCACATGGAAAACTTAATTTTAGCTGATGATTACGTGTTCTCACTAGATGAACTCAATGCATCACCAAATGTCTGAATTAGCTCATGAAGAGAAGCAAAGATTCTGAAAACAGAAAACAGCAGGACCGTCTCAGGAAGTTCATAAACTTTGTAAATGTAAGGCTTTGCGATCATAAGTCCTTCAGTAAGAAGACCACTGCTGCTGCTCAGTCAGAAGCTGGTCCATCAGCCAGATCAGAGCAGGGAATCCCCCCAAAGCAGCTTATTGTGTTGGATTACAGTGTAATTGTTGTTCTGTTTCAATCCGCTGAACTAATATGATTTCCCTGTTTACATGATTCTCTGGGACCTTGTTTGTTTGTTGGCATATTCGGGAACAAAGAATAGGTCAGCTGTGTTGGCTGGGAATGACAATCCCTTTGAAGCTTATTGAATAATAATATCATATCCACACACATAACATTTAACCAGCTGTCTCCATGTCACCACTGCAGTAGTGACTGTAGAGACTTTGTGGGGGGGGGGGGGGGAGGGTGGCTCTGACACAGGGATGTTTGAGAAATAATCAGTAAGTAATAATAATAATCAATAATAATCAATCAATAATAATTGTTTTTTAGCATTAACTGATTTTAGGGCACAAATCAGCAATAAATGATGATTCTTGTCTCTTGGCCTTAATGTTGTTGTCAGTTTTACCACAGGAGGGCAGCAGAGTTACATAGTTGTTGTCTGAGCTCATACTGGATGTCCAAATATGGTCCTCTGGGTCTGGAAGGAAGCTCTAAATATGTCACATGCGCTGCAACAATAAACAGAGGTATTTTGATCCCATGGTGACCTCAGTTTTATAGGCTGCACTAATCTCAAAACCAAAACAACTGGACTGTATTTATCAAGATAAAACCTGTTTATCTGTTTTTACTCATCTCATGGAAGTCCTGAAAGGCCAGTGAGGGGAAAAAAAGTCTGATCCAAGCAGCAGCCTGGCTGTGAAATGAAGCCAATGCAGAAGTGCCAAAAGCTGCAGTTCCTTGAACGTCCACTTGAGGCTGGCTATAGAACAAGTCAACCTCCATAAGTCCCCATGTTAAAATATCCAACTTCATGTTTAAAGCCTGTTTACAGACCAAAAACATTTTTTTGAACTCTATAGCTAATTTCCCCATTCATGACAACTGTACTGGGAGATGAATTTTTATACAACCCACCTGTTCAAATTATATTAAAGCTTAAAGTGATGCAGAATTAAGAGCACGGTCGCTTTAACTGACAGGTGGGTGCTGTTACAGATGGCCTGTTTGAGCACCCAGGTCATTCAGCCCACCTCCTGTCCGCCAGTGATCCTTTGCCAATTTTCAGATTAGCCAGGACAACATTTTTTCTGAAACTTGTGGGTGTCACGCACACACTACATTCTTTATACTGTCAGTGGTCTGAGCTAAATTATTTTCTCTCCTATGATTAAAACTTATGAACAGGTGGGAAATGTTTTTCCTAATGCTCCCCCACCCCCCCCCCCCCCCCCCCCCCCCCATTTCTGGTGTTGATACATCTTGTAATCAAAGCTTTCTATGTGACACCTTTTACTTGATTTTTACTTCAAATGATCCTGACCTTAGTACAACCACCTGTAATTTGATGGTGGTGGTGAAGTTGACATGTGATCATTGCACTTAACCTGTCGTCCCTCCTCAGTGATCACTGTGTGTGTGCTGTGTCACGTACCAGAGAAAACAGACATGTCACCCAGTGGCTCAAATGAAACACTGCAACTCAAATTCAAAAGTACAGCGCGCAGTGACAGCACTGTATTTAGACCGTCTGGGTGTTGGTCAGACACACTAATCCTCCTGAGCATGTGGGTGGAATAGATAAGTGCTTACCAGATATATGCGCTTGTCACACACTTCATACTGTCTGAATCATATTGGGTGGTACGGGCTGAGACATATATGGATATAATAGTGTTCAGAATGACAATGATAGATTAAAATGTTGTTTTCACTCATTCTCTTAAAGTGAAAGTAAATCAGTCCTTACTTTGCTGAGGGTTTTTCTGGAGCCCCTGAAGGCCCCACGAGGGACCCTGAGGTCCACTTTGTTAATCACTGAGGCAGAAAATGTAAATCGAAGTGAAAGCGTGAATCCTCTGTGCAACCTAAATGTGAAATATACATATGCACTGGACAGATTTAACGTCATTCATGAGAAGAAAGTTTAAACGTATAAAGTAGGAATTTTAAAATCATGAAAAGAATGGATGAATAAATAAAATGATGCAATTTAAAGAGAGATAAGGCATGGATTTTGTATCAGGTGGTTTTGTTCCTGGTGTTTTGTACATGAACTGTGCTGCACAACTGTTCCTGTGCACAGGAAGATAAGCTTTGTTTCCGTTTGCATTTCATGCAGTCCGTCTGTTTGAGTCAGTGTCAGACACAATAGCTGCTGGTAGATTGCATCATCAGCTAATTGTGACCCAGGAGATACCCCTCTCTGGCAGGCAAGTGAGAGGGGCAACCACATGTGTGTGTGCGTGTGTGTGTGTGTGTGTGTGTGTGTGTGTGTGTGTGTGTGTGTGTGTGTGTGTGTGTGTGTGTGTGTGTGTGGCTGAAAACCCACTGCCTCTGCCTCTGCTGCTGCTGATTCTGCCTCTGCTGCAATCACCTGCAATCCTTTCAACGCCTCGCCACTCCTGCCAGTTGCCTGGAGACGGGGTCGCCTAGGCCACAGAGCTAATGATACTGAGAGAGGATGAGGAGGAGAAAGATGGAGACAAAGATACAAAGAGAGGAGTGGGTTTAAAAAAAAGAAAGCTAAAGGGAAGGGAGAGCGGGAGCGTTAATGGAGGAGAAGATGGCGTGTTCATCTGGGTAACTGGGGATAATGTGTTTAGTCAGCTCTGATTTCTGATCCGAGTCGCTGCTTCTTGCTGAAGTGGTCTTGGGCAGACACTGAACCCTCAGCTCTGGGTAAAAGCACCTTGTGGTGTTTTCACCAACAGCAAAATAAGAAATAGGGATGGCAGACAAATGCAACCACCCGTCGCCTTGTCCTCACACACCAAAGAAAAACAGATAATACAGGGTTTTTTTTTACTTCTCAGCATAAGTCAATGTCTTCAGGTCAGCTTCAGATGCCTCAGTAACAGAGGCACAGCATCCTGATAATGTACACTCTTAACAAAAATGGTTCCTTTAGTTTGCATCATGGGGAACCCTATTGTGATGGCCACAACTGTACAAAACTAAAGATGCAAGAAAACCTGTAAATGATCCGATACAACAACTCAAGGTCCATATATATATATATGTGTGTGTGTGTGTGTGTGTGTGTGTGTATCTATATAACACAAAATCACATATTTACCTCAAAGAGCTTTACAAACTCTACAGCACATAAGACTTTCTATCCTGAAAAATCCCACACATGCATCGTTTTAACCATAAATATAAACCATCTTTTATTAAATACATGAGTTCCTTTTTTAGATTCTGGGTTGAACTTTGGGCTGATTAATGTCTGTTGAAATGTCGTTGGATGTTGTAGCTATTCTGAGTTCCATAAAACAGGATTCAGACTTTTAAATTATTAAAAAGAGCTCCTTGGAAATGGTTCCCTTGCTTCATCCCAGAGCAGAGGTCTGATTTTTTTAAAGCAACATTCTTGAGTGGTTCCACATATACTGTACCCTCCATGATGACATGACATGTAAATGATTCAGATAATGAATATAGATATGAACTATTTCTGCATGTTTTTTTTTGTTTTGGCTCCATTTTGAACCACAAACATCAACAAAGAATCTCCATATTTCTGTGTGCGGCACCAGCAGGAGATCAATTTACATAGACAACATGTGGGAGGGAGGGCGGGGGAACAACATCAGCAAAAGACCCACCGCTGGGTTGACACAGCAACAGTGTCAGCGATTGCTCACCTTTGCACCATCTTTGTGTATGTGTGTGTGTGTGTGTGTGTGCAGGAGACATGGGGAGAGCGTCGGAGACCTGCTAATTGATTTCATCTCTCTGGAAAGTCATTTCATCATCCTTGGTGTTTTTAACCCTTGTCTTACGACAGCCTTACAGCAGTCAGTCTGCACGGAGACTCAACAGCCCTCTGGGAAATTATAAGCTCATGAGTATGAGTGTGTGTGGAGGAGAGAGAGAGAGAGAGAGAGAGAGAGAGAGAGAGAGAGAGCGAGGGAGCAAAACTTACCAGACATATTGTAAAATCAGCACACACTGATTTATTTGTGCAGATCTTTAGGTTGGATTAAATCTAGTCTAGTCTCAGACATCATGGTTCTATATAACTAGTGACTACATTTCAGTGTCGTGACTACAAGCTGAGCCTCTCAAATGTTGAAATAATGCCTGTGTGTTTTTCTATGCAAATGAAGCCAGGTTTTGATGTAGGTGTCCCGTCTCAGTGCGTATGACGTGCTAACAAAGTGAACCAGGTTCTGCAGTTACCTCGGTCTCACTGCAGGTGGAAGCTGCTCACAGGTGCGTTTGGAAACCTGAAAGCACTGGGTGCGTCCAAACTGGGTGAGAGGTTAAAGTGGTTTGTTTGACCGCAGTGAGGCTGAAGGCTTTGACAGCTCAAACTGTGATAGCGACAGTATGACAAATACAGATTAGATTTGGTAAATATCTGAATTGTCGGGCTATTTCTCAAGAACGTGACCTCACAAAACAGCTGACACAGCTGCTACGTGCACTATTGCATGCTTTTTCCCTTTAAATGAACAACCTACTGAGCAATGTGACCCTGTGTGTGTTTGACACCATTTCTGGAACATTTTGTACTGTACCCACTTCACTGTTAGGCTAAAACAGGAAAGTACAAGTAAGGACAAGTCATTTAGATCTACAGGAAAACATTCGGCCAGTGCTGTGTGCTTTTCTCTTCTAATAAATCCTGAATCTTTTGCAACTAAAAAACAAAGAACAATGAGATCTTGTGACAAATTTTATTGATTTAACAAAGCACCTAACGACAAGTTTCTTTTGGCTACAGGATGTTACCATCAGAGGCTGAGGGAGTCACATCGGACAGTGTTTGAATCTTTTCCTTTCGACACAATAAATAAGACGTCCCGCTGCGCGCTCTGTGTTGAAAGGCTGCTTAATGTGCCATCAAATGATAAAATACATACAACTGAAACAGCAAGAAGTAAAACATCAGATCAGACAAACGTTGCACCAGAACTTTATATGTATCCATCATGCTAACAAAACTTTTCAAAACACTTTGTACTGTAAAGCTCCGCTTTCTTACAAAGCATCAGTATCTACTTTTAACTTCTAGATCCACACTTAGAAAAACACAAAAACTCAAAACAAAGAGGTCAAATGTAAAAAGACAAGCTCCATAGGGCATAAATAAATTACATTACTAGGTCATCAATATATAAGGCATACAAAAACAACATTCCACGCATTAATGCTGAGGTTAATATGAGAAAGTGTCAGTCAGTGCAACAGTCACACAATGTATAAAACCTTTTGAGGTACAAGGTTGTTCAACTTGACACCGAACATTAAAGTTGGCCTAACATCAAATTTCTAATTGGCCTAAAATCAAAAAATCACTGTTGCATTGCAACCAATCACGAGTTCTCATCCGAAAAGGAAATTAAACATTCAGTGTCCAAAACTTTTATTGATTTCAAAAGGCACCGTCCAGATACGCCCGGATCCTCTCTCTGTGTTCCTGGGTGAAACAGTGGCAGATGGCCTGCTCTGTTTCCTGGATCCGCCTCCGGAAGCGGTCCCGGTCTCGCACCATTTCTTCCCAGTGTCCTTTACGAGATGCGCGGCGAGCGAATGGCCAGGTCCGCATGACGTGGACTTGGACAAGAGGAGAAAATCGCACCTGAAAGCCATAAAAAGAGAGAAAATTCAATCACAGTTGGTAAAACGATCCTGACGGACATGTGACATGTAGGTGTGTGTACTACTTCTTCTGTGGTTTATAGGCTGCTGATTCAACCTCAAATAAATGTCACTGCATTGATGTCATTACCACTCAGAGCTGTGAAAACCCTACACATGAAAAAACACATGCACAATAAGCAGCATGTACTTTCTCAGCAGTGAACGTTCTCCTGGCTGGTAATCTGAAAATCTGACTATTTTTATTCCTGATGTAACAGGCCTTTAATTGAAGATATCTTGAATGACTTGACAATACTATCGCAACTTCATGTAGTCTGTACGGAAGTAAAATTCCCTGCTGACTCATGGGAATCACATGACCGACTTAGTCATGACGACCAGCAGCGTTGCTAACCGACAGCAAACAACAACTCAGCTTGACACACTGTGCGATACGAAGCAGGAATCCAACCTTATCTTAGAGATTCAGGTTGTAAAAGTGAGCAGGAGACACTCCCTTGACATGAATATATTAACTTATAATGCCTAGAGGCATTCTGGCACTTGATATCCTCAAACATGTTTTTGACATTGAAGTTATTTACAGTAAAGTGGAATGGCTCCTCTCAGAGCTCTGCGGTATTTACAGAGCAGACTATTCTTACTTCAGATTCCACAGGGATCTTTTTTAATGCTGGTCTAATCCTGTCTGGCAGTTTAAGTATAAATTGTTATTAGATAATGACCTTTTTCTGGGTGCTGCCGGCCGTGCTTTCCTTCTTCTCCTCCGGCTGTGACTGAGGTGTTTGTCCAGGTCTTTTCCAGGGCACCAGTGTTTTGTCTGGATGCGAGTCATGCTTTGAATGTCTCTCTGGAAGAGAAGGCTTGGTTGATTTTTTGGGTGTTTTTGCTGCTTTTTCACGTCTCCTTCCCTTTGTGGGTGGACGTTTTGTGTGGTGGGCATCAAGGGCATCTGGATCCTCTCCAGACTGCAGGGCTGTTGTTGTTGGGGAGCTCTGGAGGCAGGCCTGAAAGTTGAGAGGGTGGTACGGGTCGTCCTTTTGGCAGAGAGATTCCCACAGCTGCTCTTCTTCATCGTCCTCAGATGAAGGAGGAAAGCTGCTCTCTTTGTCCTCTGTGTCTGTGTCTGACTTGGAGGGAGGTGCAGGAAGTGGGGCCTGTTGCTTAGAGACTGTGGTGGTGGCGGTGACTGTGCACGCAGTGAAACACATGGGATTGTAGGGGTCAGGACTGCTGAAAAACTCCAAGAGTCTCTCGCTCTCCTCGTCAATGTCGGGGCTCGAACCATCAGAACTGGCCCAGCTGCTCCAACTACTCTCACTGTCAGAGCGACTGACCCAGATGTTGAGGCCTCGAGGCCCCAACATCTCCTCGCTCGCCTTGCTCACTGACATGATGTCAGTGTCACTGCCGTCCTTCGCTTCACGCTTACTTTTCCCCATGTTGGTATTTGTGGAAATGCACGCAGAGAAAAAGAAGGGGTTGTAGGGATCACTAGATTTTGACAGAGACTCCCAAAGCGCCTTACTTTCCTCACTATCAAACTCCACTACGTTCTGGTCTTCCTCACTACTCCACTGAGAGCTTCTGTCCTCTTCCGAAGTGTCCTGTTTGAAGACGTTCTCCTTCGAGATCTTCTGCTTGAACACTCTCTCGCTGCTTTTATGGCAGGTATCACTGGAACTGGAGCTGTCTCCGCTTGACACAAAGATGTTCCAGTCGCCGGGGAAGCCCATTTTCCAGCTGGATTGGTGTCCTAGAAAGATGCCGTCTTCTTTGCCGGTTCTGGACACGAAATCGTCCACTAGTCCGCAGCACAGGTCGTCAGCGCGCAGACTGGACAGCAGGGCCTCTGCGGTGGATTTCCCAGCGAAGGTGTCGACGTCGGCGCAGAAGTTAGAAAGGGGATTCGAACCTCCGACCATCACGCTGTTGTCTCCGTCAAACAGGGAGGAGAAGAGGAAGGACTCGGTCGGGTTTGACGCCGAGGTCATGTGCTGGATGTGCTGACCCGTCTCGTCTGTGATTCTCACGTGAACCTCGAACCTGAACATCTGGAAAACTGGACAAGCAGGAGCAAAGTGTCAGATTGAAATCCACAATGGAAATGAATAAAAGTCACATTCTGATCATCTTGTGGTCATCAAGAAACACTAAAAACAAAAACATGCTTTTGTTTTATTTAAATATGTTGCAAACTGTGCTTTAACCAGAATGATGTAAGCATTATGTGGCTAATTATAATCGGAGGCATCAACACAGTGTCACCTGCCTCTGGATTATTAATATGGTCACATGTTGGCTTTTAATATCAGACGGAGAGCTGGTAACGTCATCGTTTATCAACTGGCATTTTTAAGTAATACTTAATTCAAGATTTAGAACAAAACAAAATGTGTCATGTTGGAGATTCCATCGGGACTTTATAGAGAATATTGTGACAGCAGGGGAAGTACCAACAGTGAAACAGCAAGTGGACCAGAACACTAACTTATGACTCCGAGAACAGAAACAGCCTGTGTGAGCTCAGCATGAAGTATTCATGAGAGCTTTTAGGACAGACTTGTTTATTTGCGGTGACGCTACTAAAAAAAAAGAGAGAGTACCGTCTAACGTCAGCGACCCCGCCAACGCTCAACGCCAACGGTCAGACTCCGTCACAGAGGAAGCAGGGGCCGTTAAAGCACAAAAACTCCGCCACACTCACAACGTAACAAGTTTTATCTGAACTTTTCTCTGACCTGATATGAAGGTGTAGTAAATGACTTGGACCAGCAGCCGAAGCTGTTCCCACAGCACGGTGAGCATCTGTTTAGTCCAGGGCAGAAGCGCCATCCCTCCGCTGCCGAACCTCTCCATGGCCGTCCGTTCAGAACCTTTCCCGGGACCGACAATCGTAGCCATTTTTTTTCTTCACTTCTTTCCTCTCCCTTTGGATTTGTGGCGGTAATGTTAAGAAAGAAAATCCTCACGTATTCTGGTATTCCTCGTCGAAAACCAACAGATTTCGCGTATTTGTCAGTGACAGATAAGCGTCGATGTGTTGTCGCTTCATTTTCCGGCAAGTCTGTGCCATGTTTTGCGCTCCTTCGTCAAATGTGCTCATGTATTTTCTCCATGTTTCTCGTTGTGTTGTTGTCGTCGTTGTAGTAGAAGCTGGATGTCTCGATATTGCAACACTATCTCTTAAAAGATACAAGTCTGACGTCAGGCCCCGCTGATTGGACAATGCGGGTTTCACTTACCAAACACCCCGCCCTGTACGTAACAAAACCACACCCCCAAATTACGTAACGTCTGACGCATGGAAAGTGCCCGTAAATTCATCAACCACCAGGAAAGCCCTGACTACAGCTCCTCACGATTAATCCACTGAAAGGATTCAGGAAATGAAAGACATTAGGAAGAGCTCAAAGATTCAAATAAACAAAAACAGCTTCCTCAGAAGGGTGCAGCTTCATTTTCTCTTTCCCACAATTAATAAACATGCCCATATATAGACTGTCTATGCTATAATCAAGTCAAACCAAGTCAAATTGTTTTAGGATTTCCAAATTAAAACACATTTAACAATAAAAACCAAACAAAGAACAGTTTCCAATTTAAATTCTTTTATTAATCCAAAAAGTCTTGAGTTTATGCCACCAGAGCAGAAGCTGTAGAGGACTCACTGGTAAACAGAAAGAGAGAAACATTAGAGGGAGCACTCACTCAAAATCACCAGCATGGTATACAAAACTACTCTACAGAATGTAAATACTGTCCTGCTATACGTTTATTTGGTCCCAAGTATAATGACTCAAAAGATACAAGTCTGGAATCAGTTCAAATGTTAATTACAGTTAACAAAATGTAGAAGTGGACTGTATGAAGGGGACTGGCAGAGGTGGCACCAAGTCGCCACTCTGCTAATTTACCTCCAGATTTTTCTAGCACAACAGAAATATCACTACTCTCAATAATGGGAAGAGCAGGACAATGATTTGTGCATCTTCGCATGCATACAGACCACACACCACCAGTTATCACAACTTTAAAAATGTTGCTGTCTGTAAAGAGACCCTGGTAGGTGGCACATGTAAACAGATCAATGGACTGGAGGCTGGTGTTAATCATCCAGCTTAATATAACAAGCACAACCAATACGTACTACTTCCAGTTGGGGGCCAGTACTCTCTTGGTCTTGTAGTAACGGGCCAGCCTGTGGATCCTGCTCTCGATGAGAATCAGGCGGAACTTGGCATCCTTGTCCTGCAAGTAGAAGTTACAAAATGTTATGGTATGACTTACTGAATGGGCACCCAGCCAAATTTAAATTATCAAAAAATATATAAATAAATGGTTTCTCCAAACACCAAATTGAACTGTCATAACAGCTTGCTTATCCAAGATGGTGTGCAAACTTTAGGTAGCACTTGTAAATGACTAATTTACCTTTCTGTTTCTCTCCAGATGCTTCCTGACTGCCACAGCCTTCTTGATAAGGTGGTACAGATCCTCGGGCAGGTCAGGGGCCAGGCCCTTGGACTTGAGGATCCTCAGGATCTTGTTGCCAGTGACGAAACGCACCTGGGCCACACCATGAGAGTCCCTCAGAATCACACCTAGAATAGTGAAAAACACGCTTGAAACTTGGATGACGTTTATTGCTCAGAAAACAGTTTGCTTCATGCATTTCTCATGCCAGCTTAGTGACAAATAACTTTTAAAAATATCAAAGAGGATCGCTTAATGCTGGAGCATCATCTTTCACTAACCCAACCGAAGCTCAATGTTTGAAAAGCAACAGGTGGGGAAACAGATTTCAAGGGTGAAGTTCTCCCTGCTGAACTTGATTAACGTTCAATTAGGTGGTGAGAAAAGTGTTAACTGCAAAGACAATTGTCTATAATCAATGGATCAATCGTCAAATGTAGTTTGTGTCCAAAAGTCAAATCTTCACTCTCTCCCTACTTATATTTTACGTCATGTGTATGCACAGGATAATAGGAAAAGGAATTTTCAATACTCTATGTCCTGTACATATGGCAGCATTGACAATAAAGTTGACTTGAACTTGAAGTTGTAAAGTGGGTTTAAAGGACCAGTGTGTATTTTTCAAATGACATCTAGCCGTGTGATTGCTAATTGCAACCAGTTTGTCTTCTGAGCATTAAGGATAAACTACAGTGGCCAAATAATACACAGAATGCAGTGTACTGTAAGAACATGGCAGACTCCACGGTAGAGGACCTATGGTGTCTGCAGATGTAAAAGGATAATTTCGACGATAATTTTTTTTATTTATTTATTATTTATTTATATTATTATACACCAGTCAATTAAATTATATTTGTGTCACAGTTCCCTAAATCAAGTCCAGAATTACACTATGAAGCTGAAAACTGTCTTAATGAGCCCCCTTCAGCCTGTGAAAAGAAAATATATAATAATAATATAGTACTTAAACACTCACTACAAAAACAAGATGGTTTCCTATCACTTTGAGGACAGATCGCTGACTGGGCTGTTATGCGTGAACTGCACTGTAGTTTGTGATGCAGCTTTCAGTGGAGCAAGTCCATGCCACATGCTGTCCATGGAAAAGCACTGTGTCCGCTTAACACAGTGGCTAGCACACTACACACTCGCCTATTGAAGCAGATTCTTCAATTAGTGACAACCTGTCAAACTGCCATATTAATACAGACAGGTGATTTATAAAAGGTGGTGAATGGCAAGACGTGCACTGGGTCAGTTTGTGTTAATCAGTAACAGTGGTCACATCAGATCTACCACACAAAAGTAATCCATTTGTTTTTTTTTAAGTTCAAAAGAGAGCAGACATACTTCTACATGTCTCTGATCAACGAGACAACCTGAAGTCTGACTGATCCAGCCAGAAGTGTTTAAGAAGACTGCACATCAGTCACAGCTGGTGTTCACACACTGAGAAATGCAGTGAATGATGTGCTCATGTTTATACGCACACTATTAAACATTTCTAAAGTTTCCACATGAGACACTTACCAATCTGAGAGGGGGTCAGACCCTTTTTGGCCAGCTTGAAGATCTGCTCTTTGACATCATCAGATGTGAGCTTCAGCCACTGAAAATGAATTCATTACACGATTATTACCAAAACGGGTCCAGACATTTTCCACCGTCACTGTGACAGACTCAAACATCTTGTGGTACTCACAGTGGGAACACTGCGCCTGTAAGGCAGAGCCGACTGGGACAAGCCCTTTCTGTTGTGAAGAGAGACATGCGACTAGTTAGACACGATGACAGTCTGACGGAGAAACGTGCAGGCAAACACAGTACGAGTGAGCATGAAGCCACGAAGGAAACCGGCTAACGCTAGCTTTATACTCGTGCTACCCATTGTCAAAACTTAGTCATGTTTTAAAGGGTACACGGGTTTAATATCCTCATCAACAATACAGAGAAATATTGCATTTTGATGGTTAATGTGTAATATCTAAGTGTCTAACGTGGAAGCTAACTCCGAGCAGCTAAGTCGTGGTGGGCCGCCGGCTAACGCTAGCTAGCAGGAGATAGATGTCGTTCTGCGGGTGGAGATATTTTACTTCTTTTCTCAATCCTGCGCTCAAATAAACAGCTCAATTTGGTCCTCGGCCATCCATAACATGTTTACAAGCTATATCGTGCCGTCAAAACCGACCAGGGGATATAAAAAATCGACTTAAAACGATAAAAAGAGAGCTCACCCGGGAGCGTGCATGCGACCCATGATGGCGGTGGAGGAAGAGAGGCCGCACACGCGACAGAAAATGGTATTTTGCGCCTGCGTCGGAAGTGACGCAGTGACGCAAAGAGGCGCTTTGTTTGACGCTGCCGGACGCGTTCAACACGTAGAGATTTGTACAAATTCCAAACACGACAGCGTGTTCATAAAACCAAGAACAAACACAGTTTATTAAAATGATCACAGAGCGTGTTCACAATAGTAGGTAAACACAGGTGTTATCAATGATACTAATTATGGTTCAGTTCCATTCAGCTCAGACTGAGTCAGGGTGCTGCTGTGCTGCATGCTGGCTGTCTGCAAAGCCTCTGCTACACTAAATGGAACAGAACCTTAATTATATAATTAATAATATAATAATTCATATTATTGCGCTGACTCTACTATTTCATGTTAAAATGGCTGCCGTAAAACAGGTCTATTGCATTTTGTCTTGTAGGGCTCCATTGGAGTGACATTAAAGTATTTCCTGTTTTATGTAGATAATTTTTGTTTTTACTTACTTAGATGCCAATAATTAGTAAATATTCCTGCATTATATATTTCAGAACAGTCTGATTCTATAGTAACAAAATAATTCAACAATGATGTTATTGCTGAAAACATTGATAGACTGGAAAAAAAAATACAGCAGCGATTTAGAAGTTTACACTACTGTGTTTACAGATGCAACATATTGCAGTATTGTTTAAAGGCGCAATATTAACTTAATTTTTAAATGGGGCTCTGGGTTGGTCTTGAGACTTGGTCTAAAAGTCCCAACCATTTATACCTACTTATATATGCATACATTAACAATCTTAATTTAATAGGAGTGCTGTGTCTGTGCCTCTAGGGCAGTGGTTCTTAACCTGGGTTCGATCGAACCCTAGGGGTTCGGTGAGTCGGTCTCAGGGGTTCGGTGGAGCCTCCGCCCTGGAATTTTTTATACCATTTGTTACAACATATCTTTGTGAGCAATCGTTTTCGAGGATGCTGGACATAAAAACTAAGAAAAGGAACAGACTTTGCTTTGAAAATGACATGAGACTGGCACTTGCCAAGGTGAAGCCACGCATATCTGAACTGGTCTCTCAAAGGCAACAGCAGAAGTCACACTGAGGTAAGTTGTTGTGAGTTCATGCACTGTGTTGGTTTTGTTATTTGAACAAGGTGATGTTAATGCATCACATGCGTTCATTTTGTGCACCAGTAAAAAAATCATATTTTATTTTTTACTAAAGAAGGGTTCGGTGAATGAGCATATGAAACTGGTGGGGTTCGGTACCTCCAACAAGGTTAAGAACCACTGCTCTAGGGAAAAAAGGATGAGGTATGTTCTTAACGAAGTCCAGATAGAATATTAAGGACTTACAAAGCATCGTTTCAATTTCATAAATAGATGGGGCAGCTACCAACCTGGTGGTTCCATCTCCAGCTCCACCTGTCCAGATGATGAAATGTCCTTGGGTAAGACATCAAACCCCACATTTCACCAACCCCCCACCAATATATATAGATAAATGTATCAGTATCATGGATGGAAATGACAAGTTGGTATCTAGATATATGTCCCAGGGCCTTGGAGCTATGTTTGAACCTAAACCTGCAATTACAGGTACAAGTACACAGGATCATCTTAACACTGAAAAGATGCCATCAAGTTGAATTCTTGGAGCAGCCAGTTGAATGCAGAAAGGGAATTGTCTTTACTTTAATGGAAGTATCAGTCAACCAGCTGGTTCTATGGCTGTAACTCACCAAATGCAATTCACCAAACACACCCAACACATTTCATACAACAGAAACAAAGTGTCTCATCAGATTTGTTCCAAAAACATTTAATATGCTTTAGGAAAGAAGGATTACAGTACACACTGATCCATTCGGGTTACAGGTCACCAATTAAGAATAAATAACTGGCCATGTTAATACAAACTCTGCTTGCTTTCTTTGTACAGTCACTAAAAGAGTGGATCAAGTCACTAATATTCATAGTGTGTGTTGCTCTTAGATCACAAATGTCTTGTAGATCTTCTCTTAAAAAACTTTTCAGATAAATTCATCTTAATTTCTTTATTAAACATTAACAACAATTTATAGTTAGCAAGTGGAGAGGAAAGCAGCTAATCTCTTGTCCAGGATCTTGTTCCCTTTTTGTGAAGATGAAAAGTTGCCTATTCACTGCTGATCTGTGTTCAGTTTGCCTCAAAATTCAGAATCTTTTCTCACGTAAATATTATAAAACGTGACTGGATCTGGACTTCACTGGCAGTTTAAGTTATTGATAACCTTTTACGGAGTTAATCATCACGGCGTCATTACACCACTGTTCAGCACCGGAAGTGAGTGTGGTATTGCTGCCTGAGCTGAAACAGCCTCACATCCAGACTCCAGTTTTAACTCAGTCCCTAAACTGCATGTTGGAAAGTCTGAAATCGGGTTTCAAACCACCTCAATGAAACTCTGAACTGACTTATGATCAGCGTTTTTTGGGCAACCATAATCTCTTCATCCAGAGCACAGACAAGAGCGTGTTCCGAAGCTTATGATACAAATTCCCCTTTAAGGTGTGCTGTGTGAAAATAGTCAAGTAATCAAGAAAGACCTGGTAGTGTGCTTTTAGTGGCAGTCCACTGTTAAAAAAAAACCTTTATGGTGCCGGTCTGGCACAAACCTGCTCTGGAAGAACTATTGATATAGCTTTACAGAATATAGATTTTTCTTTAAGAATGACACATCAGATTGTTAATAAAATACATATAGCAATAAGGCCAAGTTGAGCATTAAGGAGATTGTGAGCACAAACAAAGGCACCCTGTTCAGCTCCCTGCTCGGGAGAGTGGTTTGATTTGCTGTCCCTCTCGTTACTTTTGGCACATTCTTGGGGAATCATAAGGTCACTATTGATTTCCTGGAATCTGGTGTGTTGGACTACTCTACCCAGAAGTGTCTGCTGCGAAGCAGGAAACCCTGATGCCTCCTATTTGTCTATATAGAAAATAAACAAGGAGCATGTAAAAATGAGCCCCCTTTCTAGTCCTTAAAAAATAAATGTGTCAATCTATATATACTCTTCTGAAAGTAAGCCATTTTGGTCCTCTATTATCAAAATGTACAAAACATTACAGCTCTTCGTTATAGTTTAGGAAATAAAGAGAGACAAAATAAGTGGAGATTGCTTGTCACAGAAACAATCTTGATTAGTTAAAGAAATAGTGAAGAATGGAGAGCAGGCTCCTCTTTGAGGGTTTGTGAATAGGCCTGTTCGGTCACCCTTTGAGGGTATTTCGAAGGAGTTTTGAAGTCCGCACTCATGTCATATAGGAATAACCACAGAGGCCACATGATCACTGTTATATTAGACTAGTTTGAAGCTGTAAGGACACCATGGTGAAATTCTGATGGGTTACTGATCAGTTGTTCAACACATGTACACATGTGATGTTTCAGCAACAAGTACAGCTGTATCCTGCCATGACGTCTTGAGAATATTAATAGAAAAACATGTGCAAGAAATGGTCCATTTGGGTTGTTAGATTTAAAAATGAAAATATCACTGCTTAGACTTTAAATTTCTGAAATTATATTTTTCTAATTGAAATGTAAGTATTTTCAAGTAAGGCCACATCTGCCGCCTTTCCCATATGATGTGAATGCAGCTTTTGTCTGGAGAGGTGGCGTCGTCGTTCCCGGTGGCGGCAGCTGCGGTGGCGTTCAGGCTTCGGGAGATGCAGGGTTAGAAGTAGGGGACGGCTGTAAGCTTGTACCACTTGACTGTCTCCTTGCTGAGGTCAAAGTCTTTGAGTCTGAGTGTGATTCCGCCCAGAAAGTAGTTCTCACGCAGTGACTCGGCACTGAGCACACTCAGTTGAAGCTCCCTTAGGCCCAGGGTTTCCTTGCTGTAGCCACTGTACACCAACTGTGGAGGAAGAGGAGGAAGAGTTTATAAAGGTCTGTTCAGCAGCATGATGGACATGAAGTTCTTATATGGGTTCAGTTTAGTATTTTCTAACCATTTCATTGAAAGTAGGGTTCCTGGTTTTCCTCGAGATCTTTGTCTTGCGTTTGGAAGTCTTGTGTGGATCTGGAAGCAGGTAGGTTTTCACATATGGGTTTGGATCTGTTCCATCTTCGGAAACCTGAAGGCAGGCAGATGGCTTATTAGTATGACAGCAGATAGATGAACCCAAAAAGGTTAAAACAACATAATAAATTGACGTGTCAAAGCAGTGTCTCGGGATATGTATGAAATCATCGCTGTGTTTACCAGATCTCTGATGTGCATAACCATGATGAAGAGAGTGCTGTTCCTGTAGGAGATTGAGAGCTTCACTTCTCCTTCCACGCGACCAGAAGTGGGACTCAGTGGAGGCTCTGCAACAAGACGCCACACATCTAATTCATGAAGGTGATACCACACGAATGCACACATTTTTAAATTAAAGGTAAATGAGGCAGACGCAGACTCTGTTACCCAATAAATGACTAAAATTATACAATGACTGTTTCGGCAACAATCTTCTTGTGTCATTGAATGATAAATACTCGAAGAACATGAACTGTAGATATTTACCTGGTGCTTTGGGTGTGGCATCTAAACCTTCTGTCTTGTCATCCCGTGCAATTGGATGGAAGAAGGTGTAGATCAGGTCACACTAGACACAAAGAACATGAGATTAGTTCATTGAAGAGTACATAATACTGACACTGTCTCACTGAGTTTATTGATTACTGTGTGTGTGTGTGTGTGTGTGTGTGTGTGTGTACCTGTGTGACCTCTGTGGAGCTCCTCATCAGGTTGTGGACGTAGTTGTTGAGCTCCATCTTCCTCTTGGCTGCCACTTCTTTGATGTGGGTGCGACCGAGCACCATCTTGTTTGGGAAACTAGAGATGAGGTGAGAGAGAAAGTACATTTACTATTCCACAGAATCTGATGTAACTCCCTTTATTGTTACTGCACTGAAGGTAGCAACTGCATAGCAACCTCACATGACTATAGAGGGCAGGCGCCAGCAGGCTTGTATGTAGTACAGGGCTTTTTGTGAAGGTGAGATTCTGGTGAGTATTAAGGGATTCAGTGCGGTAAAGAGAGACATAAAGAGGGTCACAGTGGAGGAGGTGATGCCTTACCCCGGCAGCTTCCAGAGGGGGAAGAGGATGCTGAGTTTGTTGTGGAGCTCCTGAAACTCATCAAAAGTGCGGAAAACAAACTGGGGCTCATTCTGACCTTCCCTCAGGATCCTCACCACATACGTCTTTACAGAGAGGACAGGGAGGGAGACAGACGTGCAGTCAGATGTAGGTCAATTTACTGATCACATCCTGAGACATGACAGAACATTGAAGCAATTTTAAGACAACCATGACACAGTGAATCTCACATAGTGCTTGTCAGGGTTGTATCTCTTCTGGAAGGAGAAGATGGAGGCGTGGAGGATGCGGCCCTCCTGTTTCAGAGTGTAGGTCTTGGGGGAGAAAGACAGGATGGGCTCATCGTTGGCCGGCAAACCGGAGAAACGGAGCTGGGCAAGGTTGTGGATGAAGAAGTTGAACTTGGTGGCCACACTGCCCAGACTGGATTCTATCAGCCTGGAGAGGAGGGGAAGAACAAATATGTGGGAAATCAGAGAGAGAGATACGGGGAGGAACAAAAACAACATGTTGTTTTGTCTTTGACATAAAGCTGTTACACAAGTTTTGACACGGCAACACACCAAGTTAAAAGCTGACCTGACAGGTCTGACAATAACAAGGACAAGGACAGCTTGATTGTGGTTCTAGTGTGTCAGGAGTTTTTTGTTGCTGTAATGTGAGACAGCAGCTGTTATGTTCCTTCCTATGGCTATATTGCCACCTGGTGGGTTGAGTTTGCCGCAGCAAACAAAAAAACAAAGCATTGTCCTTGAACTGAAAATAACCAGCGTGGCCAAAATAGCAGCTGTGCACATGGGAATACTTTCAGAAGAGGAGAAAAAGAGTCCTTGTTTTCTTCATGTCTTGTGATGTTTTCAGTTTGGAGGTTGTGTAAGAGCTGGGGGAGTCACATTTAAAACTTTACCCAGGCTGCCAATTTATGTGTTTTTTTAGTGAAACAAGAGTGGAGACACGTTAGTTAAGTTCATGTGTTTACCTGGTGAAGAAGATAGTTGCTTCAGCATCTGTGTTGTGGGGCTGCAGAGCATCAAACACATACTTCAGATCCTGAGAGCCCGTCAGCTCTGGAAGGCCTGAGGACGTCATCTACGAGATACAGACACGAGAAGAGATGAACACAAGTTCAAATAAATGTTTGGGTTATTCATTTCAATTTAGTACCCATCATTTTGTACGGTAACATTATTCCATAAAATCTATACATACATATATCAACAGAATTAGGATTTAATCTTCAACATTGCATACATCCATATTAAAGAATACTTGTTGAATTAAGTTAATAATTAATATGTGGTATCATTGAACCTTTTTGTTCTTTGTGTTTGAAGTGACACAAACACAGTTCAGAAATACAACAAAGCAATAATCCTTTTGAGAAATATCAAGAAGCAATAAACTACAACTTATTCTACAAAAAGACATTTCCAGGACAACAGTGAAGCACTGATTTATTATGAAGGCACAACTGCTTTGCTTGCATCTCTTATTATTCTGGCTCTTGCAGGTGGAAAAGCAGACAGTTCAGCTACACAAGGAGGACACTTTAAAAAGGAGGCCACAACGAACAAAGACTAACAAAAGAAAAGAAGTTGGAGGCAGAAAAACGCAGCAATAAAACAAGAATCAAGAACAGCAGCACTTTAATTACAACTGTGACAGTGAGTTGATTGATTGAGTGATTGATTTATTAGTTGTTTGGCATAAAAATTAGCAAATGTTTTGTTAATTTATGAAAAAAAAAAAAAAAGGTTTAGTATCTTGCCCAAGGACACTTTAAACAGAAAGTGACCCTCCACTCTCCTACTGCTCTACCACCTGAGGTTATAACTGTGTATATGGTTTGCGCATGTGTGTGTGTGTGTGTGTGTGTGTGTGTGTGTGTGTGTGTGTGTGTTCTGTCTCACCAGTGACAACAGGTTGAGGAAAAGCCCGGAGTGCTTGCGGATGAGGTTGTAGGCCTGGCAACACAAGTCTACAAACAGCTGGAAACGACTGGTGGGGCGCTCGCCTCCGTTGATGACGTACGCCATGTCAGAGGTCAGAACGAATGGAGCTCGGTCCCTGATGGGAGAGACGGAGGGCAGGAGAGAGGATTTAAATTCAGCCTCTGAGGGGGTTAGCCAAGAAGTTATAAAAGAGGATTTGTGGATGGAAGGTCTTTGGTTTAAGTCCTTGAAGCCTGGATCAGGGACGTGAATTCACTCCCCCATAACTCTAAAACTACGACAGGGGCACCCTTAAACAAGTACTACAAAGTCTTTAAATACTTTAGGGGAGATGCTGAGAGGCAAAAAGTGGAAGACTGTTGTGGGGCAGCCCACCTGGACTCATCCCAGCTGGGAATGAGTGCAGTGTGTGAGCTACGAACCAGGTCATAGCTGAAAACACACATTAATCTTACGGTGTAGAAATAAAGCAACTGCTACACCTGAAATACAGAGGAATTGTGGGTCATTGAGTTTCTTAGAGACTGACCTAATGGTGAGAACAAATTGTGACAATATGTGTCTTGTTTCTTCTGGTGGACACTTTAGCATACAGTACAACTAGGAAACACAGCTTTAGTGTCCATCTTCTCATGCCTGTAAAGGAGAAAATAACTAACGTACCAATGTTCCAACAACTTAATGTATTCCTTCATGATTCTGCATTAGCATTCCTCACCGTTATCAGCTGGTACAGGACTTATCGCCCATTATCCGCTAACTGCCTGGTAACACTAATGAACATCCTGATACACCCTTATTTAAAAGCCTTTAAACCCTGATAGCGCACCAACCCGTGTTTTATCTCACTAGCATGACACATGACACATCCACATGCAGAAATATGATTTTCACCTTTTGAAGCTGCCAAACATCTGGGCGTGGCCCAGGAACTTGCCAAAGTCGATGTGGAACATGTGACCAGTGGAGCGCAGCATAATGTTGTCATTATGACGATCACAGATGCCCAGGACGTAGGTTGCCACGCAGCAACCTGCACAGGAGTAGATGAAGTTTTCGGATGCCTAAAAAGAGGAAGGAGAGAGAGTTACTGTTTGGATGGCTACTGCCATAATGTAATGTAATACTGACTGTTTGTTAGGGAGGGGAAAAACCCCAAACTGTTGAGAAGGAAGTAACCAGTGAGCAACAGACCGACCTCGGACCTCCATAAAAGCATTTATTTAATGACATGTTTACGCCTGCGTTGCACTGAGGCTCAGAGTTCACGGTAGATTTTTAGGGTTGGAGGTTGGGAGTACGGTTTCACATTTAGACGTCAAAAGGTCTACAACTGCTGTAAACTTTAAGAGTACATGAAATGTGTGTGTTTTGAACTCCTACACAGCCAAATTATTGTGTCAAAGGGAAATTATGGTCTCAATATTTGAGCCATGTCCATTAAAAAGCAGCTCAGTGTGTTTACTTTGTGAAACACACATAAACAGTTGCTGGGGGGTTGGAGTGATAGATCACTATTATTTGTCTTTAAAATGTGACTGTGTGCACATATACAAACTTTATGTGTTACTTACTTTCTCATACTCGTCCTCAGCAGGGTTGTACTTGCGGAGCCACTCAGCCAGCGGTTTGTCCTTGAAGGATCCGGTGACGCCGTACTCCACCTGGATCTTTCTCAGGGTGTCGGAGGACGGTACCAGCTCCACCATGCCTAAACAACACAGCACAACTTTTATTAACACATTACAAGCACACAACAGTCAGCTAGATATGACATTTAAATCAATATTGTATTGCAACAGTTGATCAGATGCTGTTACATAGATGTTTGGTGGTGAATCATAATCAACTGTTAGAAAATTGAAAAATAGGTTGGGTTTATTATTATTGTTTGTTAAATGACTGCTGTATTCAACAGTTCTATTTACTGACTACTAAAGTTTGTGGCCGAGAGTTTTCCACTGTATGTTTGTGCTTTGGACAGAGATGGTACAAATCAAAAGCTGACTGGTGTAAGTGTGTCTGAGTGACCCAATTTACACTTTGTTATTTCATGTGGACAGCTATACAGTCTCAAAAAAAAATGTAAAATGTATCCATGAAGCATTCATCTGACTGTGGAAATAACTACTTCATACACCCCTGCGCTGTTACACTTTAATTATAAATGATCTGTGTGGATGAGAGAGCATTGATCTGTATAGTTTATTAGTGCGAGTTAGAGCGAGCCTGTAAAGATTATCAAATTTTAGTCTTGCTTTTTACATATATACACTTCATTTATGTATGTTTGTGTTAGGTTATTAAATAATATGTTATTCGTTTTTATTTATTGGTTTATTTACACTGACACGATGTGTAATGAATGTATTGTTTTTTTTTTTATTACAGAATTTTCATCTGACCTGAAGACCTATAAGAATATAAAGGGATATATAATAACAATAAAAAACATATACATGTTTTCCCCCTACACCAGAGTGAATCTAGACTTCTTCAGGCCTGGCAAAGTGCTAAAACAAAGTGCAGGTCTGGCTGTGTGAGTCTAGTAAACTGCTAAAGTGCACAAGTATTGCAATTAGATTTGGAATGCAATTTAGATTTTCTGGCCAACAAAGACTCATTATCGTGGATAAGTGTAACTGGAAGTGTCTTAAATTTCCTCTCAATTTTAGAGAGACTTGAAATTAAGGGTGTAAAAGCAGCTTCTGTATGTCTGACTGCTACCTTTGTCCTTGCCAGTGGAAATGCATTTGAAGTTGACAATGCGGAGGTCCAGCCCCTCCTGCAGCCAGATGCGATCCATGATGCGGATCATCTGAAGAGCCAACATGTCCTGCCTTAGGTCCTCTCCAACCTGACACACAAACAAACAAACAGGAAGACAGATTACATCAACATATTGCACTTTTGAAATTACTGGTTGAATTTCATTTCAGCCACCAGGGGGCGAAAAGTGCAGCTTTTGCAATCGCTAAGGATTTAAACAACAGTTGCATGTTTTGATATACCTGATGTCATGTCCCAAGTTTAAATGAACAGAGCGTGTGTGTGTGACAGATACACGTGGACCAGGTATTGTTTGAAATGATAAAGTCTGTTTATTGTCAGCATTTTTCACACAAAGTTCAAGATACTGTGTTGCTGTGTGGGTACAGTACCTTGAACATGACATTGATCTCTTCTCCCAGTGGGTCGGCATTGACCAGGGCCAGCTTGAGGGGAACTGCGTTGGAGTTGAAGAAGGAGCAGGTCTACACACACACAAACACATAGTCAGTATGCGTTTATATTCTGCCCTGCATTATTCTGTTTTTAATATCCTGCTTTACTCTTTATTGTTGATTTAATTTGAGAACATTTTCAAAAAGAAGAAATTTTCAAAGCCACTTCTTGTTTTGTTGCAGCTATTAGAGGCCACATGACAAGTGTCATGTAGATGCAATCTGACATGTCTGGTGAACTAATGGATCACATTCATATCAGAGATACATTAAAGTCATGTGTAGCTAGGATCTGTATTTTCTTACTTTTTATTAGACTATAATGGCCTCTGTAAAACCTGAACCTAAAATGATAGCCATGCAGCCAGGTAGAATCCCCAGAGGAAAATCTGATCAGAAGCTACTTCATCTCCCACAATTCCATTTTGTGGCCAGCAATGATTATCCTCTTGCTTGTGCAGATGACATGCAGATATTAAGAATGTGGCATCAGAAGTGTCTCATCATCTTTGTTGAATATGTGTATGAGTATCTTTGAGAATATAACATGCATGTGTTTTACATTTCATTCAAACTGTAGTTTAATGAGCTCATTTCCACTGCGGGTTTGAACCACACAGGTCCAACAATGTAATTGTGACTGCTCTAGTTTCCTGACCAACAGTTCAGTTGAGGTTTTCTTTATTTTCCTGCTCTCTGCATTTCATTCTTACAGTTATAAATTCACTCCTGCTAATTGTTTGAGGATTTAGTCTGGATACAATTATCAAGAACAGATGATTATTCATGACCTGTGTGTTTGTGTGTTACCTTGATATTTAGCTCCTTGGCCACCAGACTTGGGCTGAGGGGCAGTCGGCAGCTGTTCCTCTGGAAAAAGTTCTGAACATTTTCAAGGCCCTCTTGCAGCGCCACCTGAAGTTATAACAAACATTATAACAAAAATAATTTACAGTAACATGCAATAGTACAGTCAGATCATGACCGTACACACACATACACTCACCTGTCGAGTAGACCCTCCGGCCTGTCTCACTCTCTCGGCCACGGCTCCCAGCAGCGTGACCAGGTGAGTCTGTTTCTCCAGCTCCGCCCTGAGCTTGGCTCCACACAGACACAGCAGGGCACCCAGCACCCGCTCATAGCGTCGTCCCCAGGCAGGATCCTGCACAGCGTCCTTCAGTAGCCTGTAACCATTACAGACATCACAGCAGACAGCATTTAAGGGACTCTCCCATAAGACCCCTTTTTATATGATCAGCATCAAAGTGCTTAACATTATGTAAAATCATTTTTCCTGGTAACTGGTAACCAACCTAGTATTTCTTCATCCTCTACAGAGAGCTTCAGCACTGAGGCCATCATTTGAAAAAGGTTATTTAACCGTATTTCTTAGATCTTATAAGTACCTTTAAGGATCCTCTTATTGTTAGACCTGCTGTATAACACAGGAAATGAGGCAAACGTTGTTAGACTAATTTTACTTAGAACATACATCTCGGGTTTAAGAAATGATGCTATAAATATCAATGTAATCATTTCCTGCTCTGAGAGTGCACACACAGTGAGATGCAGATCTGGATGAGCTTCAATGCAAGTCCATTCAAATTAAAACATGTTGCACATAAATAGCACACGTGTTGAAGAAGATGAGTGTTTTTTCTTGTAGCTGTGGAGACTGGCTGCTTTGTTACAGTGCTGCTGCAAACTCACCAGTAGAGGTAGTGGGCAATGTTGATGTTGCCTTGCGCTCTGGACAGCAGGAACATGACAAGGGCGTTCTTTAGGTGACACTCAAACTTTAATGCCTGGAAAGAGACAGAAGAGAAAAGTGACTCACTTTATGTGGGCAGCTATAGCTCAGTCCATAGGGAGGATGGCGGCGGCAACTTTCAGTGACTCAATAAAACTGAATTCAGATTTTAAAAGATCTATGAAAAGATCTTTATGTATTTGTGCATGTACCTGTACTAGCTGTGGCAGGTAGTCTGCCAGCTCATCATCGCTGCTTTTCTCAATCCAGCTAACAGCCACACTTCTCACTTCTGTATCTGCAAATCTACCACACACACAATACACACAGCAAACATTACAGATAGACACACACACACAAAAACAAAGCTCTGCAGAGTCAAATAGAAAACAAACTTAAAAAGAATCTACTTTGGCTTCACCAAAATAAAAAAGTTAAACCACACATGTTCTGTTCATGTGTATCACAAACTGACAGCATCAGTTTGACAAACTCAAACAAAGTTAAATAAAGTTCAAATTTAAGAGATACAGCAAGAAATGTGATGTAAAGAAACATTACATTTGAATATTTTTAGAAAAGCAGACAAATGACTAAATGTTACCATTGTTCTCATGGTACAATATTCAAAATATTATTCCATTAAAGTTATTTACTTACTTTGAGTCAAGCATCTCCAGCGCAGTGACAGGGGGCAGAGTGGGCCAGTGGTGCAGCAGGGAGTGGATGTGAGCCATGCTGGCCCAGTCCCAGCTGGGCACACTGGCCAACACTTTGGGGAGGCTGCTGGGGTGGTCCTTCCGACAGTGGAGCCGATGGTCCCATAGAAGCTGGTGATCTGCCCGCTTCAGCCTGGAAACGGAGCAAAAAACAAACAAACAAAGAAAATAAAACAAATTGTATTGTCATATTTTATCCCTTAGAGTTAAAGGTTCCAGGTTTCAACACTGTGAAAATAAACTAAAAGAAAGTATGACAGGACTGCAAACTGGAGTTTACTTGGCACGACCAGCAATAATGTTTAAAACAGACACCTGTGAAGGAACACTTCAATAGAATCACACAAAAGCAAAATAAAGTGATGTGAGTTTAAGGTCTCTGCTGCAGATTTCCTCAGAACATCTGAGAAAGTCTGTGCAGGGTAAGAGGGCCATAAATTCTCCAAACTTCCATATGAACTACAACTCTGTGTACATTTATGAAAGAAATACAACCTCTATTGGAGCACTTCCACCATCTTCAGTAGACCTCCTCAGAGGTCAACGCTGTTGGACTAGCTATTTAGGATAACTTGAAAATCAAACAGACCAAAAGACTGTAAGGCCCCCCTGTTGGTTCCTGGACACCACTATGTCACTTCTTGAAGCAGTGCTTTTAAGCAAAAAAAACAAACTAGGGATAAATTCCTCTGTCAGCTAGCATTTGCCTTTCTGAAGCAACAATGTTGGACTGTGCCTGACCTTCATGTAGTAATAAAAATGAAATCTTTTCCTTTGGGGATTGATTGAATATCACAAACACTGACACAAAAAAAAACAAACAAAAAAAACACACACGACAAAGCAGTGAAACTGCAGCTCCGCAAGTCTTGAGCCGATGAAGGCTGGACAAATGAATGGGCAGGACAGAAAGCAGGCGGTGAGAGCCCCAGTGAGAGAGCGCTCTGTGCTAAAGTGCCGGTTGAGACTCATGGATGTTGGCAGTGTGGAGGAGCTTTGGCTGGCAGCAGGCATAAGAGAGCATTTAGCTGGGGCCTGGAGCAGCTGGAGGAGAACAGACACGCTGGAGCAGACAACATACAGGCGTTTATGGGGAACTTTGGCTGGCAAAGTCAGTGGCATCTTTTAAAATCTCTTCTTAAATCTATTAAGTCCGATGGATTTTGGGTGGTCTGAGAGACTGCCAAAAAGCTGTCTGCTGAAGGGAAAAAATTTAACTAGAAATACTGTTTTTGTGCAAGTTTTTGAAACTCTCAGAACACTTAAGTACTGCAAATTTGCAAAAAGTCCAGCCAGCAGTCACAGTACAATTATACTGTGGAAGTCCATGGATATTAAACTAAACACCTTTCAAAAGTGTGGTTTGATTCCCCTCAGGTCACATTTTTTTGTAAGGTCAAATACATTACAAATATAAAAAAAAACAAGTGTTGCTTTTATTACATAACACTCAAACTTGGACTGTTATCAAAAATGACAAACACTCCATTCAAGACGTTGTCTTGCAGACATGGCCTTAGACTAATTTTCCACATCATGATCCACTGCAAAGAATGTCAGGTTGTCACATTTTTGCCTCTTGCAGATAGACGTTTAGTCACACTTTAAAAAGTTATTGCACTGTCCAGCTGCTTCAAGCCACTTCGTGTTTGTACAAGAAGCATGTCTGTTTTGTGCATCAAGCTGAGCAACATTAAGACCACCAAGGCATTAACTGAAGTGATGGAAACAGCAGAGAAGACTGACACGTTAATTGTTTATTTCTCCCCTCTCAGACTGCAATCTCCCCTCCGTAGTTGTGAAAACATAGGTGATGTTCTCCTACCCGAAATTGGATGCTCTGCTGCAGATTTTCTCAAGTTTGCGTCGCAGATCAGGGTCCAGCTCTTCCTGTGTGTTGGGCTCTGGGCTGGGGTCTTCCTTGGGTCCGATGTATAAAACATCCACTGGTGTGTTGGGGAAGTCCACCTGATGGTAATACACATACCAAAGTCAGTTTATTCCTCTGAAGTAACTTTAATTCAAGAAGACACATTTCTTTTTTGATTTGTAAGCAAATGACTGAGGTATACAAACACACATACACAAACTCAGGTATAAACCAAACAAGGTTGTGCAGTGGTAGTGCTGTAGCAGCCATAGTAGTCATGATAAAAGGCAGGAAAAAGAAAGGCAATAGACTACACCACTGCTACTATTGTGCAACTATAACTATCTTGCCTACTACTACTGTAAGATTACCACCACCACCAACCTGCAGGACTATTCTCTCTGTGGGCATCCTCTTGCGGTTGC
The DNA here is from genome assembly GCF_000972845.2 of Larimichthys crocea. Taxonomy (NCBI): domain Eukaryota; kingdom Metazoa; phylum Chordata; class Actinopteri; family Sciaenidae; genus Larimichthys; species Larimichthys crocea. The sequence continues at coordinate 185,913 of NW_020855649.1, forward strand.
CTGTAGAGCCAGCAGCAGCAGCAGCTCCTTGTGCAGATGTCCACAGACACAGCAACCTGCTGCCCCTGGCAAGCACCCTGCAAAACACAGCCAGTAATAATTAACATAAAAAAACTCAAACAATCATAAGAAATATACACAATATTCCTTACAGTGTGGCAAGGATGTAAACTCATAATCTTTCATTGATTTTGTATTGCTGAAGGGCCAACAAGTGACAGTATTGTATAAAACAAGTCAAGGACAGATGTCTTGCTCACTGTGTAAAATTTGTTTAACACAGAAGAATATGTTTAATCATAAGGTATTAGGGCCAGGTAATTTCTTTTTAATACTCATAAACATGAGTCCAGCCACCACCGGCTGTTCCTCTCTCCTCACCGTCTGAAGTCAAAGAGTGGCATAGAGACTTTGCCCAGCAGCTCTGGAGCTTTCCTCTGTTTGTTGGAATCTGGAGAGCCGCCTGCATTCTGGTTCAACACCCCAAACAGAGTCAGACTCAGTATGGACTCCAGCGGGAGAACAGCTACCGCTATGGGGAAGTTGATCCTGGAAGCGACAAGGACAAGTGTCAGCAGTATGGAGGGACAGCACAAGCCAGCATGTTGTTGTTGTTGTTGTTGGAGAAATGTCAAACAAAGTAAATAAATAAAGGAGAGAAGAGGAAAGAGGCCAAGGCAATCACTCACAGCTCATCCCATTTGATGTGGTAGAAGAAGCTTTTGTATGTGCCCACTCTCTTGGACTGGACCGGTTTAAACAGGTTCTTGCCATTGTGGGTGAGGGAGCACACCAGGAAGTACTTCTCATAACTACAACAAAACAACAAAATAAGTATTGATTCTGTGACTGTGTGCCCTTTCGGGAAGATTTAAACATCACTAATGCAACAAATACTAAAAATGTAATTTATTTTGTAGTGAATATTTTGTGGTTTGCTGCAATAGAAATATGAGCTCATTGGTTGTTAGGATACAGGCATTAAAAAGGTAGTGTTCAGGAGCTACACTTTGATATTAATGCTTGTTAAAAGAATGTAAGTGGGATGTAAAATAATGTTTTTTTTTTATTATTCCAAGATACTATGAGTATGTTAGCCTATTTTCAGCAATGTATTGTGTCACCGATCTGCAGTTGCAACACTTGCAACTGGGAGCTGAGTGTCTTTTTCAATGGCAACTGATTGGGCATCGTCACGTTGCCTGACTTCCCTAACATTTTGACAACACCGAAAGCAGCAACCTTCTGGTCTGAACACCCACACAGACTAGACGATTGAATGTTAACTCTCTACAGTGTTGCAAAAATCGACACCAAAGCTGATCGGCTGATCACTGAGCTGCTCCATTAGAGGGGGAACAGCGATTTCACCATGTCACATACTTCTGTGTCATTGAGAAACATGTCATTAAGGTCACCAATTCCCATGCATTAATTTCACAGAAACAAATATTTAGACTTTGTACAATGAGGGAGATGCCAGTAAAGCGTGGTTGGCAAGTGAAAACGGCTGTGTGGGTGGCCCATGGCTGTGAAGAGGCTTTAAGACACAACCTATTACCTTATGTCTAGATTCTTGCATGTATATACAGTACAGTAATTTAAATACCAGTAAGATGTCTACATAATATTAATACAGGCTAAAGCATTACATCAAGAAAAGTCTAGATTAATCAATAATAAGGATTTATATTTCAGATGTGACGCAATAAAATTTGAACAAATCAGTCACATCCAGCATTTAGCTCAGCTGCACTCTTCAACCACACATCCCCCAAAAAATCTGTGTGTTTCAATTGGAGACATATGTGAGTTATGTGAGTAGAGAATCAAAATACAAGCACACCAGTTACACATTTTCACCACTACAGGCTCGATCCATGCTCAGTGCCATCTGTGCTGGCAGCTCCACCATTAGTCATGGTGTCTCAATATGCTGGCCATGCCGTGGCATCTACCGAGCCTCCAGATGGATGACACACTGCCCACAACAACGCCAAACACTCAGACTTCAATACGGGAGCATTATAGTAATACACCACAACACAACTGATATGTCCCGCTCCTCGTCAGGGCTGGGAAATACTGTACTCGCTATGTCCCTCTGGCCTTGGGTTGCAAGGAGCTAAATATTTTTGGAGGTGTCTTTGGAATGAGTGTCACTGTAGCAATGTTTGGTGCTGGCTTAAAATAGCTGCTGGAGGAGGCTGTGCTGGAGTAAATAGTCCTGTTATTAAGCAGTTCCTCTCTTTATGAAAGCCTCACTGGCCGACCAGAAAATTACCGTGGAAGGACTGCAGCAATTCTTAAGACAACTTTTAAAACTGCCTTGATCTCACAGGCAGGGATAGAGTTTCTCATTTTTTTTATTATTAATCCGACCTTAATCGCTTGACCAGATTTGGTCTAGGTTGGTGTTCACCATGAACAAGGTGAAATAACACGTATTTATGTAACACTATCTTCCCATACTTCCTGTGTAATTTTCCTTAAAAAAAAAATAACGGTATCAAAACTACATTTCTAGATTTTCCAGACCTATTGCAACTGTGGAAGGGCTCCACAGAAATGGACTGATCCTGGTCACTGATGCGTGACGGAGCTGGGAATGGAAAATTTGGCTCAGCTCTGTTCCAGACACACGCAGGAGATAAAGTCAGAGTGAAACTGGACACTGGCATGGAAAAATAAGACATGGGGAGCAACACAGGAGCCGTTTGTTTAGTAGAAGAAAACAAGGCGATCTGCTGTGACAGCACAGTCCACAACACTCTGCTGTCAGAGTGTCGTGTCACAAAAATTCTCTCTCTGGGCTGCGCTGCTTACCAATAAATTCTGATCATACAAGCTGATTTTGCAGTGCTGTATGCACTTTAAGAGAAGCAAGAAGAAATTCATAAGTCTGAACTGGCTTCCTTTACCTTCTGCATTCATCTTTGACCTTAACTTGCAGAAGTACAATTAAATAAAATGTGGGTGGCACTAGTAATGCTGAACTGAAGTGGGCGATCATGCAAGAACATAATTATCTGAGTGCTTCAAATAGAAATTCATAGATGTTTTGAAATGTGTGTTGGAGTGAACGGTATGTCTGAGGCACTTATTTCTTTCACTGTACAGTTTTTTAAAAACAAATAGAACACACACCTATTTACAAATGACAGCATTTTTTATAAGATATAATCTACTATAAGATGTATCCAGTAAATTATTCCTTTGCCTTTATATTCATTTTGAAATTAAAAGCAGTTATTCTACAGTACCAGAGCATTTTTATCTGGCACTGATCACCAAATGGAAAAAAAAAAGAGATCCATTAATTATTTTTTTTTTTTTACTTTCTCATGTGCTAAAAATAAAAATAAAAAGTAGAAACCTGAGTATGCTCATCCTCTGACTATTTACCTGCTGACCCAGTTGGCCGGGATGCCGTGCAAGGCAAACAGAGTGAACTGAAGGTGGTCTGTGGTGCCGGAAGCTTCTTTACTGCTCCTCCCCTCTACGCCTTCCTCATCTGCAGCCTGGGGCAACGGAGGTGAGCGGAAGGAGGCAGATGGGGGGCAGAAGGAGCGCAAGTAGAGCTTGGCTAAGTCGTAGACAGCCTGTGTCAGTAAGGCCATGCTCTCCTCCACAGGACTTGTGTGACCTGTAGGGATCAGTGCGAGGTCTTAAGAGATATCATGGTAATAGTTGGGAACTGCAAACACAGTGCCATCAGCAAAGAAACACAACTGTACACTGCACTTAATACAGACTTGTGTATATATGTGTGTGTATATATATATATATATATATATATGGAATATCAATAACCACATTATATTATATTAAGCTGTCCAATGAGGTTTTATAGCCTTTAGCTGGTGCATTTGTATATCTTTATTTGCATCTTTATTTGTATCTACAACTCACCATTTGATGACTGACCAGAAGATGTGGCCCCCATCTACAAAGCAAAACATGCTGGGCTTAGAAAGGCGTTCTTCCATCTAATGCTTTGTATAAACATGTGAGCATGTGTGCATACACTATGTGTCAAAAGCCCACCTTGGGTGAGCGTGTCCTGGGTAAATTGACAGAGTGTCTCAGCCTTTTGACAGCCTCTGTGATGGCTTGGGTCTCCACTTCATCCAGAGCACAGCACAAGTTCTTCATAGTCTGCACCACCCGGTCCACTGTCTTGTACTGGGTACTCTAAATACAGAGACACAGAGCAGGTTGATAGAGCATGTGTGTTACAACTGCATCAATCATCACATACTCATAGCAGCCTGTGGTGAGAGGGATATCCTCCTGATGTGAACCTTTGTTTTCAGCGTGTCTTTAAACAGTAAAACCCATTTGTTTAACACAAGAACAACACATCAGGAGGTCTCTGTGAGCCAACTACCACCAGCAATTTATCAAACAGATTCTCATCTAAACAGTATTTCAAACTCAAACCAGCCTACTGTGTGTGTATGTTTGTACAAGCCAGGCTCAAAACAACATATGTCTGCATGCTAAGAAAGTACATTAATTATTGTACATGCTATGATTCCGTCATGGTTCACTGAACTAAATCTTGATGCTATTATCAGGTTGGGTTGAGCACTGGGTGTAGTTCTCACTTCAGTCTGCGTTCAATTACTTCACAATAACCTACAGTGAAAAACACATGTGCCAGTTCTAGAAAGCCAGCGTTCCGGGAATGTCCTGGTCGACTAACAGTTATGTGTGAACTATCTGAATTGACACAAAACACCTCAGGAGATGAAAACAATGTTTACAGCCTTCCATTATACCATTATGTTGGACCAGAGGCTTGTGGTGCAGATAGTGTGGACATTTAACTAGCAGGTCTATAAGTTAATGTGTCATTAGTTTAAACTGTAAACTCACTGAGGGATAGGTAAACAGTTCATCAAAATCATCAAAAATCATCTAGCCTTTTAACTTATTTTCCAGACCTGCACGGGGACATGTACCTCATTTTGTAGGCAGATGTTGACTTGATTGTGATAGCCTTCTAAATAGTCAGCCAGGCCTTGTCTGCAAGATGACACATGAAGAGAGATAAGTGAGGGATGAGACATGACAGGAGAGCTTGGACTGTGTTTGATGTATTATCAGTGCTCTTCAGATCAGGACAGGACATACAAAGTTCACTTTAGTGCACAAAAAATAACTTAAGCTCTTAGACTATAACTGAAAAGACAACTGAAAAGAAGATTCCTTAATCATTTATTAATGCTGCAATCCAGCAAACTAAACTCAAAGTAGGCATTTAACTTAAACTAGGCAACTTTTTTGAAGACCAGAGTAAAGATACAACTAAACAAAAAACCAAAATACAGAAACCTAAAAAACCACATCTTAAATCTTACCTGGTGACATTCTCCTTGAACGGCCGGTCAACTTGGCCCAGGTGCTTTTCTAAATCTATTTGAGAGTTGTCATCTTCAGCCTAGACAAAAGCAGACAAGATTTACCAACCAAGAATATAAAATGACAGAATCAGCTGATGATGTATAAATCATTGAGATTGTGAGATTGCACCAAAAGTTAAAAATGTGGCAGAACATGAGATGTGTTAAGTCACAGTTCAGTAAAATACTGTACTCTTTCATATGAGCTCATATGTTAGCTTGATGGAGTGACTTACACTGCGTGCCAAGTCTCTTCTCATGGTGGAGTGAGAGAGGAGCTGTAATGTGATCTCATTCTCCCACTTCCTGCAGTTCTGGACATACTCATGGCTGCCTAGGCTGTGTTTACTGCGACACAGGGCAACAGAAACAAGGTCTGAAAATCACACTACATGTTCTGGATAATATGTCATGCTATGGAAATGTATTGTATGTCCAAGTTTAAATGTTTCATGCAGAGTCAATGTTAATGTCAATGTAATCTGGGCATCAGGAATCTCCGATCACAGTCAAAAGGGAGGCTACTTTAGGGATAACGATCTGACAAAGGCATGTACACAAGGCACTCAGTTACTACTTGTTTTAACAAGTTATTACTGGTGGTGCTGAGGACTCTCGCTACATGATATGCTATAAACAAATATTACCAGCATCTTTTTTTTTCCATTTTGCAGATGGCAGGTAGCTTCAGGCTGCATCCTGAGAGAGTTGTTATTATGATCATAGGTAGCAATGATGTGATCATTGAACTCATCTATATTAAACATGATTTACAGGTCTTTATACAATGGCTCTCTGGAGATGTGTAGGCTATTAAAGTTTAACTCAAAATAGCATAAAACAACAAAGAAAACTGATGTCTAATTGTCTCCATGGTTACGACAAGAACTGACAAAAAAAAGAAATCTCAGTCTGGCTGTTGCAAACTTAAAAATGAGTAAATACTAGTTGAAAAATATAAACGCACAAAACATTTATCTGCTCAGCAGTTATAATCACATCATATTACTTTTGAACATTTGGGTGTACTGGACCTTTAAGTCCTGGTATGGGAGTAACTATTCCCATGTAGCTCCGTTTAGAGGATGAACAGAACTTGAGAGATATAGAAAGAATAGTCAGTCCTCTTTATGAAAGATTTCAAGAACGCCAAGATAGGAGTGACAAGAGAAAAAGATAGAGAGAGGGAGGGACAGGGATGAGAGAGGGCATAAGAAACGTAATGAAATCTCTAATAATTATAAAAGTCAGCCTAGGTAAAGTTCTCTCTACCAGTTCCTATAATGAACTTTTCACATTCGTGTGTAGTGTACTCACTTCTGCAGCACCTCCTCCCGGCCACAGACTTTGAGCAGGTAGCTAGAGAAGTCGACCTGGTCTAGGTCATCGTGGACCCAACAGAGAGTCTGACTGATCAACAACTCCACTGGAGAACTCACTGCAGCAGGAAAGGATGGGATATTGATGGAAAAAGGAGGAAACCGCATGGGATGGGGATTCGAGGGAGGGGCAGTGAAATAGAGAAGCCAGAAAAAAGGGAGGGATGAGTGGTTGTTGAAAAGAAAGGATGAGGAGATGGAAGGGAAGGAAATGATGGAAAAGGCGAAAAAAGAAGATATAATGAGATTTTGGTAAAAAAAGCTTATAAAACAACAAGATCGTACCTCACTTACAGGACAATAAAAATAAACCACGATGCAACATGTATGAACGAGGAATGGCTCAGTGGTGGTTCTAAAGAATTTGGAGCACCCCAAACACTGTACTCACACGTGTATACATTTAATTAGAGGCATCAGAGGTCATGTCATACAACATCATACAATTTACCCATTTAGGAAAAAGTCTTACTCAAAATTACCATGTAGACACTTTTGCTGCTGTGGGAACTGAACTCTAGACCTTACAGTTCACTGAATTTCTTTCTAACCACAAACCATTCTGCCATGTTTTGGACGGCTCACGTTTTGTCTTCAAATCAAACCTGTTCTCGATTCTAAAGGAATTACAGCTGTGTGTTGTGGAACGAAGTTAAGTGGGGGGATTTGGGGTTAAGCTCTAGGTGTTTGTGTATACTCAGATATCTGATGTGTCTGGCCAAGGGAAGAATGGGTGGAGAGCGTAACCGGATACACAGATTATTCTGCTGTTTAGCGTCTTCTGCAGAGGTTTTGCCACTCTCTTGCCTGTACACAAACACAGGCAGATAGGTAGAAAGACAGCTACACACACTTCATACAGAGAACCATCTCAGCTTTGGACTAAGCACACACACTCAGCTTACTTAAGAGAGGCTCTCATAGACACACAGGGATGGAGACCACCCCTGGATCCGGCAGTAACAGACCTCCGCCCCTCAGAGGAATGGCGTGTCTTTTCTTACTGCTTAGACCAGTAGCTGAACTTCACCAACCCGTGTGTCTGTGTGGTTGTGGTCGCCAAGGTCATACATGTGTTTCAGTGTTTTATAATAAAGCAATTAGACAGACCACACCTCATTTTGTGACCACTTTGAGGTGGTAAGGGAATTCCCAGCAAGGTATTTTGAAGGCACCAGTTAATAGAGGAGAAAATTCCTCCGTTGCATGCTGCATAGCCATATCACACATAGTTGGGGAATGGTGTTGGCAGGGTCACATACGGACACGTGCAAAAACATGCAAGTAATGTGGGATGTTAAATAAATCTACCACATTAACTTTTCAGTAACTAAGTAATAAGTAACTTATAGTTCAGGTTTCATGACAGTGCCATGTCAAATCATTATCACAATGTAAGAGCTGGCGAGGGGGCAGAATGTAGCCAGAAGTCACACAGCGCTTGTTAAATCCCAGAATTATTTCAGATGTACAGGAAGAATGATCTAATTATTACATGACTCAGAGCAAACAGAGATTTCTGTTTGTGCAACAAGTCCAACTGACAAAGAGTCAGAGACAAAATCAGGCACAGAGGAAACAACGAGAAGCAAAAGTACAATGTTACAGTTGAATAGTGTAGCAAAAAACGAAAGATTACAGCTCAATGCAATAGCTTCAGTGACTCCATGATGAAAAAAACTTATGCCATTTACTCATTATTTTCAATTCAGCACTCTCACTCTGCTGAACTCACACCTTCATATATTAGAGCTTGTTGTCTTTGACAAACAACTTAACATCTTGGGCCATACTGTAAAAAGAGTCATCACCCCTTTAAGCCTTTAAGTACATCTTGCTAAAACTAATGCAGTCTAACACAACAGTCCTGCAATAAACCCTTCTTTCATGACATGTATAATGTTTTTGTTTCAGACAATTCAGACAGAATAAATGTACATAAGTCAACAGACTGACATGTATTTCTTATTCATATCATCTTTCTACTTCCATGTGTATCCTTCTCCACTTCTTCAAATTCCAGCACATTCTTTGTACTTTGAGAATGAAGAAGTTCAAAGAGTCAGTGAAATTCTTAAAGTCAGAAAAAAGAAATGGTGGTGCTCCCTTGTCTCTAACACGCTCTCAGCCACAGACAGCCATGATCTATTTTATAATACATCAAATTGTGTTGCTCTACACTGTTCCACTTTCTTACTTCATAAATCTCAGGCTTTAAGTTCACTCTCCTTTTTTATAAAGTCACGCTTTTCCACCATTCTCCCCTCTCATTTTCTTCCCCAATTTGCTCCCTTTGCAATTCTCTCTGCTCCTACTCTCCCTTCTTCCTCCTCTCTGCTTTCTTTCTCACTTTTGTATTTCTTTCTATGCATTGCTTTTTCCCCTCTCTCACTCCTTCCATCTCCCCTCTTTGACCACAGTATGTTAGGAATCCCCAGAAGCCCAGTAGTTCACAGCCAAGCCCTGGAAGAATCGATTGTCTTTCTTTCTGCCTGCTCTCTAGAAAAAGAGTAAAGGCAAAAATTAAGACAGAATGACAGCAGCAAGAACAGCATCATATTCCAGAACATCCTAATATCCTTTTTCATAAAGTTTACTAAAGCAAATTTGTAAATCTGAATCACTCTTGAGTGATGTAGTGAAATGTTTTCTTGTTTTCGTTACTTTTCACATAATTTAATACAATCAGCTACAAGTAAATGTAAAAACATTCTGTAATATTGAGAAAAAGTTAGAGGATTTAAAGATTTTCATCAGCAGACAAATTACCAAAAATGGTAAAGGGAGAATGGAAAAGTGTGAGAGAAAAAGCAAGAAAGACAGGACAGAGAAGAAGACACCATGGGAAAGCAAGAGAGAAAAAACGACAAGGACAGAGGATGGTGATACATTTCTGATGTGTGATGTTAATCTGTGTATAATTTCTGTTCAGAACAAGACAAAAGAAGAGAAGAGAAGGAGGGATGAAGAGATGCTGCAAAGAAATAAGGGTGGAGAAAAATACTGTCATGCAAGAAAAGAGGGGGGAGACAAAAGTAAAATGGAAACAGAAAAGCAACAAGAAGAGAGCAGATAAACAAGCAAGAGAGAGAGGCAAAACGAATTAGAGAATGAGACAAAGGAGGAGAATACAAAATCCTGCCATCTATCTCTCTATATTTCTATCCGAGCTTTGAGCAGAACTGAGGCCTATTGTTCTGGAGTGCAGATTCTAGCAGTGTCCAACCGGAGGAATCCAAACACCAACAATGTGGGTCAACAGGCTGCTGACAACATAGGAAGTCAACCAGGAAACAACGTACTAGACATCATCCTAGGAAAGAAGGAAGCATTATCTAGGAAGTGCCCCCGGCAGTGGGAAAGGAGTACAACTCAGCAGAAGCAGGACGACAAGGTTAACTAGGAGCCAGGAACCTAGGAAAGTACAATTAGGATGAAGAACAAGGAAAGCAGTAAATACACTTCCTATAGGTTGTTCCTATAGGCTGTTACTATTGAACTGGGCTATACAGTGCAGTGTCTGGGTGAGTAGGACGATCTGTTAACATCCTCACATTAGAGTAAACATATGGGTTGGCTCATATACAAGAAACTATTAAGTGGGGTTGTCAGGGATATAGAAACAATAAAACACACCCTTACAGCAGGCATACTAATATAGACTTACATCAGCACAGACACAAAGACCTAATGCTGATCCTCAGGGACCCACATAGACAGTGGTGAACTTGGTCACACAGTTGGCATAATATGTCTAACAAAAAAGCCCAGTGGACTGGCTGACAGCCTCCAGTGTGCTTGGCTTCACATCCCAAAGGACATGTCAATCACAGTGGCTGTAGTTCTGTGTGTATAACTAGGGGTTAGGTGGCAACAACAGCTCCCCAAACACCCAGGGAAGGAAACCAAAAATCTTGGTGGGTCCTTGAGAAAAAATACAAAAACAAGACTCCAGTCCCTTTTGCCCAACATGGCTACTCTATGGTGAGGGGACAAACCTTTATTTGTGCAAAAAAGGAACGAAGTGTACTTCCCACGACAGAAAAAATGAAAAGAAAAAATGAAGTGGGGAGGGGGTAAAGAGTTTGGCAGCTGTGAATGTTGTTTCCTCCTTCAAGCTCTCATATCTGCAATCTGAGCTGCTCACTCTTAAAGGCAAAGGGGGTAAAGGTTTCACTTTTGGCTGAATTAAAAGTGGTGGCGTATCATCTGCAGACTGGATTTACAACACCAGGCTATTCTTGGATATAAATGCCCAGTAAATACCAAAAAAAGGTATTCAATATCTCTAAAATATAGAGGATGAAGGCTGCAAACTCAAATGTAAACACTTTGAGAACTCCCATCATGTACAGGTAAATATTCTGACATCGAGATTTGTGCTCAGTGTGTTCTAGTGTTATGCTTACCGTCACAGGTGAACGTTACAGGCTGTTCAGATTCTGAGATTTCTATAGAAACCTTGACAGAGCAGCTATTGTCACCTCCGCCGTCTCTCTGGGTAATGACAGGGCTGAGGACGTAGCCGGGGTTGGTGGACATGTCGCCATGAGGGAATTTGGAGCGCAGGCTGGTAGGAAAAAAAAAGAAGAAGACGAAAGAAAAAAAAAGAACAGAGTCAAGGATTTTTTTTTTTCATATTTTTGGTCTACTTGGCCAGTGAAAACACATCTGGGGCAGCCAGAGCCAGCCTGGCATTTGGATCAGACTGCATGGATGAGACTATTGGATGCATCATGGATAATATAACAGGAAAACTGGACGGAGGGGAGAAAGAGAGGAGGAGAAGCAAATCTGAACTGCATAAAAATGTCATTTATATGCACACTGATAAGGTACCAATACCAGTTCTACTCTATACTCCCAAGTCAAAATATCCTCCACATATAATAAGTTATCATCTGTAATTTTGACTGTAACACTGCCAGCCTGGGTAGTTGTAAAAGATGATGAAAATGCTATGAAATTATTTTAAAATTTTCTACACTCTTATAAGAGGTTACATTATTTTAATTGCAAACCACGCAGAGCTAGTGTTGACCAACAAGCAGGCAAGCAGGCAGTTGCTGGGCAGACAGTGGGCGTTGACTTGGTTATCGTAATGAAAGTGGATTCCCTGAGCGCAGCTACATCATCACTCCACCCAAACTAACTACTGGACTCAGAAATTCTGTACGGGCTCAGGAAACAAACGCAGTTGCAAAACATGCAATTATGTGTATATATTCATGAAAATGTGTAAGCACGCATTTATGCTCACATACAAACAAGAAAGAAAATGCTATTTTTAGCCATGCTAGCGGCATGGCTCAAGGGATGGCAATGTTGGTCTGTGGGTCCACCACACTGGTTCAAATTGCTAGATGGATTGCCATGACATTATGTACACTAGTGCCTTGCCCATTCATAATGTGCCTTTTCATAACTGGTTGACTGCAGTATTTGCTGCTTGCAGTTTCCTCAAGAAGCGCTCATCCAAACAACTTCACACTCGTCATTGCACTTCCTTGGGTCCTCAGCAAAACACCCAGCACACGCAAAGTTGATAGGATAAATGGTCGTCAAGAAAATCAAAGGGACATGCTTCTATTCTAGTTTTTCAGTTTTAGTTAGGTACATTTATGGTTGTCAGAGGACAAATCCTAATGATTTTGGTGATGGCTATTCCTCTGGTCCTCTCCAGTCCAGCAAATGGATCCTCCTTAATATTAAACACCTGACCATTCCAACCTGCGTAGGTCCTTTGTCCCCATGGCCATACAGCTTTTCAACGCCTCACAAAAAGTGCTACACTCACACTGACTACATAGCTGACGTGCTATATTAATTCATCGGACAATAACTGAACTATTACTGTGCAATAACTAGTAAAGTAACGTGTGTCTCTTCTCTTACCTCTCTTTCTCTTTCTCAAAACTGTGCACCACATCCCACCCCCAATCATTACCTTGTTTTGCACTAATATTTATTTATTTATTCATTACCATGACAGGCATTTTATTAGTATGACATTTTTCTATTTTTATGACATTTTACTACCTGGTGTTTTTGAAAGACAGTTGAGTGAATGTATGTATGTATGTATGCAGGGCATGTGCAATGACTGGATGTGTTGTTTTTGTGCAATGTGTGTATGTGCTATGCGTTTTTGCTGTTGTTGTTGTTGTGCTGATATGTTGGTTTTGTGTAATGTGTTACATGTATATGCTGCTGGACACTTAATTTCCTTCGGGATCAATAAAGTATCTCTATCTATCTATCATTCAACAAGTACAAGTCACTCATGGTTAGTCAACATAATTTTGGATTTTAAACGTCTCTTTCTGAAGTTCTAACACCTAGTTATCCTGACAATCAGGACAATAAAAACAGTAACACTTAACACTCATTGCCTGCAGATGGCACCTACTGTATTTTCCGGACTATAGAGCGCACCTGAATATAAGCCGCACCCACTAAGTTTTTTTTTTTTTTTTTTTTTAAATAAAAATTTACATATATAAGCCACACCGGACTATAAGCCGGACTATATATCCAGGTTGAGAAATGAGATATTTACCGGATACACAGAAAAATTTTGTAGTAAAAATATTTTTTCTTTGCCTGTAGGTGGCAGCATCACCATCTAAAGAGTTAAATGCTATAGGTGGCGCAATAGATGTCATTAATAATGTCAAAATATTACAAGGAACTCAAACAAGGACATGAGGTCAGTAACGGTCAATGGAGTGCTTCATTTCCACATAAACAGGAAGGATCTTACGTTGCTACGTCTTCACAGAAGGCGACAACCTCCAGATTTTGAGCATCCTGTTCCTCCAGGGCGGCATTCTTCACCAAACCTTTTCCCTTTCCCTTGTCCTACAGGAGCAAAAGAGTCAGACACACAAAATATGTCAATACATGAGTTTTACGGTTTTACGGTTTACATATTTCAAACAGAAGCAGGCCAGATGGAGACAGGCACAGCCCATATGAACCTCCTTATATCAGTTTAACTGGACTGGCTGGACAAAGAAGCTTAAAGTCTCTATGGTGATTTGTGTTTGAGGATCGCCAAAAAGGGCACTTTCATTAAAAACACCTCAGAGCAAGAATTTTACAGAGTGAATAAACACGTCAGCAAGGGCAAAGAGTTGACACAAAGAAACACACACAGACGTCTCCAGCTCTTTTAAACCTTTGTGTCTTAAATAGTGATGAAGTATTACTTTAACATTTAATTAAGGTTAAGTTATTCTAAGAATAAATTGTGATTAAAACAGTCTCTTAAAGACACACACACACAATCACAATTATACTATCCAGGTGCTGACCTGGCTTTTTCTTAAATGCATGGAAAAAAATATTATTTATTTATATATTTTATTTTCTTTTTCCAAAGCATTTTAAGAACTGAGTTGAAAGAGTTGTAAATCTCTCTCTCTCTCTCACACATACACACACACACACACACACACACACACACACACACACACAGATCCTGGGAAAGCTCTCTTTCCTGGAGGCTGGCCTGTTGCCGGGAACTTGCAGTTGCATTCTGCTTTATGCTGCCAGTGGCTGAGGAATGCACTTCCTGTGGCACAGGAAATGAGAAGCCGAGCCTGGTGCATGAAAGGACCCAGCCCCTTCATGCACCAGGCTCGGCCTGCAAAAAGTGCTCTGTCATGGCTTGGAAATCTGTGAGTCTGACATCACTCCCCAACGAGGGAGAGAGGTTTGAAAACAGGGCAGCAGAGGCAGAGAAGAAAAAGGAGAGGGGGCAAAGGAAATGTTTGGAATGTCGTAATAATGGCTTATTCATCTCCTCAGAGACTTCTGGGAGATTTGAACCTAGAGATTTTTTTGATGAGCGCAGGGGGTGTCGAGCTGGCTTTATATGTGCAAGGACAATGACACGGGACAACTAGAAACTTCCTGAAGGTTGTTTTGTCACAACTTGTGTCAGGTTGACTTAACTTTTTAAGTTCCTTTAAAGCAAAACTAAAACAAACGCTTGCTTTGGATCATCAGTGTTTTAAAATGGCAGACACTTCTACTAACATACTGTCACAAAATGCTCTTAAGATACATTTTGAGGGTTTTATACATTCTCACTAATGACTGGAACAGGCTTTTCTCTCCTCGCATTTATTCATTTTAGAATCGCACCTCCGCCCTGTTAACATGCTTCAAATTCTTTCATGAAATTATGAAAAACTATACTACCAACCCTCGAAAGTGAAGCAGTTCCCTTTTCAGAAAGCGTGCTGTAGCATTAAACAAAGAAGAGGGACATACGATATGGGACTAACAATAATGCTCACTGCACATTGTTCTGACAACTACTTTCTTGATTAATTAATTGTTCGTTGTATTAACTGTCGGAAAATTGTCAAATATGCCAATTGCAGTTTTCCCAGAGGTCAAAGTGTCAGCAGCAATTTCTTACTTTGGACAAGCTGGAACTGAACAGTGTTTGACATTTCTGTTTGAAAATTATATAAACAACTAATTACTATTTACTGCAAAATAGTTGCCAACTAATACTCTGCTGATTCATTATTGGAATAATCGTTTCAGCTTGACAGGAAAATAATCCTGCTCCTCGAATATAACCACAATTTCCTTGGTTCAGTCCCAGCCAGGGATCTTTGTTGTACGTCATATCCCTTACTGTCTTCTCATTGTTTTCTTTCAACTGACACTATTAAAGGCAAAATGGCACAAAAAAATATCTTAAAATGAAAACACAAGAACGCCGACCCTAATTACCAAGATCACAAGATCCAGCGGTTTAATCTGATATATCATTTTGACCATAACTGTGCAGCCCCATGAGCAGAGACCTCTCGTTCAAAGTGGCGTGCTGACCTGACTTAACACCAGGAGATAGAAATCTCTAAGTCAGCATGGAGCGTGGAAAGGAGGCCAAGTCTGACACCCAACCACCTGCAACGCCGAGAGGAGACCGGGTTCCTGCTTAAAACACTTTCTCAAATTCTCTCAGTCTCAGACTTTCAATATTTTTGTGTGCTAATCTTCCAAGTGCTTTTAGTGGTTCGATATGACCATTTTGCAAGATGAGCAAAAAAGACAACAACAGACAAATCAATAAACAGAGTGAGGCAACATGGAGACAGTGAGGGAGAGAGAGAGAGAGAGAAAACAAACACAAGGAAGATGGCGAGAGATTAAAAAAAGAGAAGGTCAAAGAGGGTGTCTCAGCATTACTTTAATGCTGATAGACACAGAGAAGACATACCGAGAAGAGAGACTAACAGAGCACATTAGCAGTTTGGAGTCAGGATTGCTTTGGCAAAAACAAACATGGACAGATATTCCAATGAGGCAGTGTTCACTGACTGTCACACTAGAGCACACACACAAACACACTCAGCAGGCTTGTACAGTGGGATAGGCCTGTCTTTGTTTCACTCTGTCGATTTTGTTGGACCCGGATGGAGAGCTCCTGGTGTCTGAACTCATGGGAAGGGCTTCCTATGATTCACACGCTGACTAATCTTTCATCCTTCATCTCTGCGTGTGCCACAGTATTTACTGTAATACACACTGAACAACATAAAGGAAGGGTCTGTTCCTAATCATGGCTGATCTTCAGGGTCGAGGAGAGTAAACTGCACTACGTGTGTTTGAAGATTAAACAGAGATGACTATGACACTGTTTAATTCTGAGTCTCTTCACACTCATTGTGTACTAACTGATGCTCCTGTTTAGGGTTGCAAAGGGGTGGAAGGTTTCTGGTAAATTTACGGAAACTTTACATGGGAAATTAAGATGGGGAATTTTGGAAATATTCCAAATCGGAAACCATGGGAATTATGGGAAATAACTGGAAATTGGGGGTTATTTAAAGAAACTGTATCATATCCTATCATAAGCAGACATCCATGGAAAATAATAGACATTGAAGACATTTCAACAGATTTATTTGTAATCAGAACTTTATCAGAGGCTCTATGGGGTCCAAAGAGTGGTCCAGGATGTTCTAGAAATCATTTGTGCATGTGATGGAGGAATGCACAGTGCATGTAGGGGACATGACCTCAACAGCCCTGCAGTAAGCAGTGTGCGTTGTGCATGTGATTAAGAAACAGCAGATATTCAAGTGTACTTGCATAAAATCTGGTTGTTTTAGTCAACATTATGCCAAAATATGTTTTACCCTTAACTATATTTAAGCTCCCTGTTCAGGGCCAACCTTCATTTTTGTAAATTCATAGTTTATTCCCATTAATTCCTGTTAATTCCCATAGAAAGTTTCTAACTTTGAAAATTCCCAGAATTTTGCAACCTTAATCTTGTTATCTAATTTACACACTCCTATTTTCTCATATTAGAAATTAAACCCTCTCTGGCCAAGAATTTGAGCTTTTCTTCTAAAACTCACCACTGATGTGAATTTCTTCCAACTTTCTGAATGATGGATTTCCTTGACTTATTTTTCCACACTAACAGACAAGACATGGAACTTATCAAAAATTATTTTTCCACACTTTCCAAACCTGCTGAGAGCTCTGACAAATGTCTACATTGGCAAGATTTGAGTCTGGAAAAGAGGCATTTTTGTGTCTTACATCACTTAGTTGGCCACATTCTGCTGCAGAGTGAGACATAATCAATTATCAAACATGTGACTCCTGCTTCTACAAAATGACACAGATGCATAAAAATGTGTGCTATTTTTCCACGGATAACTTACGGTTGACTGAAGAGAACTATTACACAACATTAGACATTTTGAATGATGATATTTCTTTACTGAAACGAAAATAAAACATTTTGAAAATCTGCTCTTCATCTAATGTTTGTGCTGGAGGACAGGTGTCATTATGCTTCAGCCAAAAACCCCTACCCACACACGCACACCGCCACCCCAAATTGCCTCTTGCCTCTCCTCTTCCTGTCCTCCTGTAGCTGTTCAGAAAAGCTTCTCTGCATACGCTGTGAAATTTTGACCACTAGAAGCACTACAGAGCAATGAACTCATGAGTGAGTTTCCATTAGTTTGTTCCACACATCCATGTGCATGTGGGTAACACGGTACATAATCGATAGGTTGCAGGCCCGGGAGGTGGAAGAGGCACGACGGCCAATATGGCGGGAGCCAGCGTCACGTATTTCCAGCTTCAAATGGCGCTTCAGAAACCTACCGGTGACGTCACTCATGCTGTGTCCAATCTTTATATTGTGTGTCCATTTTTCTGAGGCATAGTGGTCACACTGGGTATTGCAGCTTCCTTCACATAATACACACTGGCTGGAAGCATTTTACCCATCCACAAAAATTATAAATGTAACACCTGTAGTAGAACTCAATTCAAATATAGTGTAAGCAAACAATGTGACAAGAGTAATTCCTGTTCATAAATCTTTGAAAGCACATCTTCATATCAAATTACTAAATGACTTACTTAAAATAAATAAACAAACAATAAGCAAGCTTGCGTATTAAGATTCTAAAACCATCTCTCAAAGTGCATGCTACAGATCATGGTCTGTTGTTTAATAAGAAGAAGCAGAAACTGTCGTGTTGTCCCTGGAGGTTCACACGATGAGAACATGAACTTTGTGGTGAGTCCCATGAGACACAGACATGCAGAAGGGCCTGTCTGGGTACAGTGACAGAACTGAAAGGCTTAAACAACCGCAGCCACAACTGGGGGCTGATGGTAATTCCAAGCCCAACATCAGTATAGAGTTACAGTACACATCTAGACATCAGACACCTCCTCTAGTCTCCGTGCCAGTCTAATGAAAGTGACCCGACACTATCTACTGGAAACCTGCACTAGGCACCGTCAATATTTGAACAGCCTACATGCTTTTGAAGTTAAAAAAAAAAGACGTACAGCAATAAAAACGTAGGCGTAGCTAAATGTGCAGCAGTCGCTTTGGGCTTCCATTTAAACTAAAACTTCTTGTGGGAAACGCCGAGTGATGCTGTCATGCTGATCCAGCACTTCCTGAAGAGCTGAAGACTGAATTTAATGGATTGTGAATACTCAGCAACCTCTAAAACATTTTTGATTGCATACATGAACAACGTTTTCTAAGGACTTGTGTTTGGGAACAGCTTCATCCATGAGACCAGTGACAAGCTGCGTAGTTTTACATCAGAGGAACCAGCTGCTCACAAAACACAAATCAACTTCTTCTTTCAATCAGGAAATGACTGATGGTTAACTAACTCGTGCTTCCTGTGATAAACTGAAATCCCTCTTCGAGGGACAGGCAAACAGACACTTGGGTTAGTTTGCCATTTGATGATGGGAAGAAATTTCACCCATGTGCTGAGTTACAAACACAAAACTCACCAATATTGGCACGCACTGCAATGTTTTTCTCTCAAACACTGCAACCTATTCTATAAGAGTTTTAATTGTGTGTGTTAGTATCTGGTTTCTACCTTCTTCCTCACTCCATCTTCCACAATGCACCTCCTGTTTCTGCCAGTAAACAAGGTCAAAGGTGAGGAGACACAGAGCTGTTTGCTCAGTGAGTCACAGTTAACAGGAATGCATGTCACATCCCTGTACTACTAACATGTTTTAGCCCTGAAATCTGTAGAACATAAAGAGAGTGCTGAACATGTTGCAGCCTCTCATACTTACTGTAAGAGGTGCTTAAGGTGTAATTAGATAATAATAAAAGAAAATGGGTCAGAGTCTAGAGTGGGATGGTATGGAGGTGTAAGAGATGTAAAAGAGCTGCTGGAGGTCTTTGAGTCTGCGGGGGAAGGAGAGTTTTTTTGACGGTGTGTTAAATTGAAAAAATGTACAGTGTATGCTGGCATACTGAAGGTTAGAGTTTCACAGCACATGTTCGGATAAAAAAAAACTGCCAGTTCAGATAAAAATCAGCCTGCAGGACATTTTTTGAAGGAAAGGTACAAGAACAAACAGGCACAGACATGCTCACTTAATCAATCTACAACAAAAGGGCGAGCAAAATACGTCAGTGTGTGTTTTAACACTACTCCCAAAATTAAATCCACTGGTTTGTCTGGCTCATTACATAATCATGATCTCCATTAACCACATTCATACTGCGCATCATCTGTGTTATCTTATCCAAAAAAAATGGTCCTGTTAAATGAAATAGATCAAGTCAGTCAGTAAAATGAACAAATCAGCTTCATATTTTCCTCCAGCTTTCATCTCTTTGCATAGTTTAAGACAATGTAGCGGGATTCAGTTAGTCCTTACCATTTCTTCTCTGGATTTGAAGATCTACTGCACGAACACAAAAAGCATGTCACACTGAATTCAAGTGGAATTACACCTCTTGAAACAATTGTTAGGATCAGGTAATATGAATCTGTGTTTCCAGACACGGCCATGTGTGGTAAATGACACGTTAACTTTCAGTGTTGCTTTGCAAACACTAAGAGCCAGGCCTGGACAGGCATTGGTGCTGTGAGGCGTGACGGCTGAACTGCAGATAATGATAATCAGAACTCAAACAAATAGCTCTACCCTACAGCTTTATATCCAAAGGGCAAAGCAAGAGATTAGTAGCCAAGCACAACTGGCCATCAGTGAATGGAAGGAGGGAAACTGATGGTGAGGAGAAGAAAGGCAGACAGAAAGCAGTAAAGTGATAAGTGAATGAAGAGATTAAGGGACTGTGGAGACAGAAAACAAAAACAAGAAGAAGAGACAGTAAATATAGAAAGGGAAAGAAAGAAAGGAATGAAAACAGAACGAAAGTATGAGACAGAGGGAATGGGCAACAAATAACAACTCAGAGAAGAGGAAGAGGAAGAGACATAGAGTAGAGGTGGTGTGTGACTCCACATGAGATAGCCCGGTTCTGGCTAAGTCTCCAAGTTCAGGCTCATTTGTTCCATTTTACACGCCCGCAACACCACATCTTAGACTACACTCTGGCCAAACCACAAGAAGGCTTGGCAACTTCAGGATGACTTACAGCCATTCAGACACTCGTCTTGGAAATAATGGCATGAAAAAATAACTTCTTGGGACACATGATCATGCCTAGGGCAATGCCTGGCTTTTGCAGATAAAGTCTGTCCACTTTATCATCTACTTTCCTGTGCAGTAAGACTCGTGTTCGTGGGTAAAGTGTTCTGTTAGGCCACGTGTTAAGCCAAGTTTGGCCATGGATGGTAAGTCTGACCCCATTAACATGTGCAACTCACAAGATCGTACCCACAATCAATTCCTCCACATTTGTCAGAGTTATGGCTTTCAACCTTGCAGCGTTTGCTTCCTCAACTGGACTCAAATCAGTTTTATCTTCTTTCCAGTAAAGATTTAATATTTTTGGAAGTGTACAGACATTATTTATGTGTCTTGGACAAACATATCAGTTCACCCTGGTAACCACTATATGACTCCAGCCTGCAGTTGAGAATGTGTTGTAGGATTTCGTTAAGCTTTTAAAGCAAGGGTTAAGAGGTGTCTGATGTCTGGATCTGCTCTGTAACTCAACACCCCGGTCTCTAACAGACCTGTCAACACGTAGGCAGTATTTGTTGAAGCAGAAGTTATTTTTACCTATTATACTTTTGTCAAAACAGAGTTTGGGGTTTACTGTCATCTCTGACACATTTTCAAGAAGTTTGTGCAATAAAGTAATTACTGTATAATCAACTATTTTAATAAGTAATAATAATAAGATAAGTTCCTGTCATCCTGTCTGACTCATATTATCCTAATGGGCCTGATTGTTTTCTAAATGTCCTCTGGGTGTGATTTTCTCACAAAGATACTCTCTGGTAATCACTCTTATAATGAACAAAACTAAAACAATGATGAAGTAACTTACAATAACGTTTCAATAAACAATAAAACAAGATATATTCATTAGCATCTGACTAGACTTAAGTAAGTATCAAAATGGTGTAAGCTAATCTATTTATTCCATAGTAAAATGAACTGAAGCCAGAGGCTGTGTGAAATGGTATTAATGCTTTGAAAAATGTAGTAATGTAAATGCATATGCATTACGAAAGAACATGCAAAACATCAGTTCGGTCTTGGGAAGCAAGACAAAAACATTGTTCGGGGGGTTACAATATTTTTGGCTTTCTTGGAAAGTGAGGCCGAAATCTCGAATATGCTCTGCCCTCAACCAAGCTGTGTCATCACTCTAGAGTGACTCTCTCAGTATGTGTGGTCCATGCAGGCAACTGAAAGAAAGCACCTTTTGAAAAAGACTTGTTATGTTGTTTTATTAGAGCCTGGTATTATAGTCTCTGTTGGATGGGTGTAAGAATGGGAAGTGAAACAGTGAAACTAGACTTCTAACCACAGGCCTCAATGTTTTCAGACTGTTCTCTTTTGCATTGCTGTTAAAGCTTTAGTCACTACTGCTGTTGCAAACAGTAGAATATTTCACGCTGCTGCTTCATATTAAAAACTTTCCACACACAATAAACTGGAAGTAATGTATTGCAAAGCAGATATAGTTTTTTCAGGGTCTGATTACAACTGCTCAAATTATGCCATGCCACAGGTATACAAACTTTTGGAAATACAGCATCTCTCTCCCCCCAAGTCTAAATAAGCAACTCATGAGTGCGACTTCTCGAGTCATTCTGGTGCTGCTGTGGGGCATAGGAGAGCTGTGCAGGCGTGTTCCTGTTTACAACAACATGGCATGACTGCCAGGCAAGTAGATGGGACAAAGGAAGACAAGTAAACAGACCAACCATCTAAAAAAAGAGTGCAGACGTAATAGATCCAGATGAAAAAAGAGAGAGTGTAGAGGGACGTATGCGGAGAACATTGAGTTAAAAGTCTCAATTTACACAGCATGAACGTAGACATAACATATAGGCAAGTGTAAACAAACACCACTTCATCCTTCCAAAGAAACAGACATTCCTCAACCATGGAAGACACAGCTGGCTGTACAGACTGGACAAGTTGCCTTTGACGAATGGCAAAGTATATGTCTGTGGAGCCCCACACAGACTTGAAAGACAAACTGGAACAACACATTGAACCTGTCCTTAGCTCTGCCCTTGAAACAACCTTTCTTTACCTTATATTTTGGACTGTGCTAACATAATCTTTCCAAACAGATTGTGTCATATTTCCTGTTTTTTTTCCCACATACATGGGGAATTCTGGAAATAAGGGCTTTTTTTTAACAATGCTGTAAGGTTAATTATCACCCTGGTGTGAGAAACATACCACAGAGACCAATTGTTTGGTCGTGACACAAGATGAAAACAATGAGCGGGAAGTGGGAGTCTTGAAAAGTGCCAAAAAACTAAAAGAAAGAATAGCCTGTCTAGACCTTAAAAGTACTGTGCGGACTTTTTGACCACGGGTGTTATTGTAAAACAATATCTTAATGAGAGGGTCTACTGTTGTTTGTGTCTTGTATTCTACTAGTGTGTGTATGCGGAGAGACCTCCTATAGTTATTCATTGACAGTGATATTTCCCCTACAGGAACATCATAAGAGAGAGATTTCACTTCTGTCACTGAGCGCTGCTGGTCAGGGATGTAATATCTCTTACTCATTCATTTCCAGACAGAGGATTTACAACTTCTGGTTAATCTGACTCACAAACAGTGAACAGACAGAGAGACACATGATGACATGTTCGGCTGGTATGCCAGTACAGTTGTACTGCTGTGGACTGAAACGCTCTCCTTGTCTCAACTCAGGTGCCAGCCAAATGACAGATGGCTGTTCAGTTCAGTTTTAGAGAAAGAAAAAAAAAAAGATCTAGAGACAACAATATCCCATGCCACTTGCCCACAGCACTGTCCCAAATGAACGTTCTAAATATTCATCACAAGAAATTAGATCACTCGTCTCGCATGGCAAAATTAATCACAAAATATGGCTGTGAGGAAATTGTGGGGTGAAACAGTGGGTCGCTAACCGCAGTGAAAAACTTAATTACAGGGAGCAGAATACAAGAGGATGTTTAGCTTGTGCTAGTGAATGGATGAGGAGTACACATGCAGTTGTAAGAAAGACTTTGATGGGTGGTTCGGGTGAACAAGAAGATCCACCATCATCTGTTCGGACTAAATTTTATTCGCTCGTGTTGTGAGAGGTGTGTGTCATTTGTTCTGCAATGAGTGATTGTGTTCATGCTGTCAGTGGTGTGCAAGGACAGACTGCTGTTAGGAAATTGGACACTGGATTAGCAGGCAGCGTGTTAAAGTCCCTGGTGTGGATGAGAAAACACAGTTGGGGATGATAAATGACTAAAATTGCGCTAGTAGCAAGTTAGTTGGTCCACTGGTTCAACTAAACTGCTAAAACAGCTAAAAGACTGTAACTAAGAACCCCAAAGACATGGTTTCAAATCTCTCTCTTTTTTTTAAACTAACAAAAAAACAAACATTAGATATACATAACCAAAAATTAAAATTAAAATTTCAAGACAGCATAGAGAAATGTAAAATCTCTAAAATGTCTTTGAACTTTGGCAGAGAAATACAATCATGTAGGACACCGGTGCACATTGATACTTTTCCTGACATGTAAATCTTACCTGACTGTTTGGTTTGTGCTGGGAAGAGGTCCCTGGGATGTTGAGTGAATGACTCCTGGTGACAGCCGCTCCTGTTGATGCTCTCCTGGGCTGTGAGTGAACTGACTGCGATGCTTTCCCCTCCGGCGGTGGGCTGCTGCTACTACTGTTCCCCTCAGTCTCGAGCACCGCATCCCAAGGATCCCCTGCAGCAACTCCTGGTACTGTCTGTGCAGTGTCTCCTGATGCCTGGGATACTTCCTCATTCTCGGCTTTACGTTTTGTAAGTGGGTCCAGATCCAGCCACTCAAAGCGGCTGATGCTAGAAGATTCCATCAATGCCGGCTGCTGGGGTGGTGGGTTAGGTGCCAGAGAAGCTGTAGCCGCTTGAGAAAAATCTAGGTCAGTGCTGGCCGATTTGCCATTCTTCAAGTATTCTGAGGTGCTGGCAATCTTGTCAAACAGTTTGGCCATCTCTGGGTCCACGGCTGGCTGCTGGAAGACCATGGCAGGGTTGGGCTGGATGGGATTGAAGGGTATGAAAGGTGACTGCTGCGCCGACAGGGTCATGAAGGGTGGCATGGTTGGAGTGAAGCCATTCTTAAATGTGCCTGGTTTAGGGAAGGGAGCAGAGGGGAACAATGGGGCCGGCTGATGGGTGGGAGTGGACACACTGGAGCTAGATGGGGTGGACAGGACAGATGGCCACTGGCTGCTCTGGAAAGGAGAGGAGCTACAGGCATGGCCTCCAGGGTAAGAGGCACTGAGGTTAAACCCCAGTAGTGATGAGGGGCGGGACACTTTGCTGTTAGCCCCAAAGTTGTCATCCAGTAGGAGTTTTTCAAGTTCCTCATTGGTCAGCTTGTCCACATCAATATCCCTGAACTTGTCTTGCTCTGCCTGCTTCTTGGTCTCTGGAAAGACAATGAGGTCTTTTTCTGGTCTATTAGTAGAGGGTAAAGGTTGAGGAGCAGTAGTGGTAGATTTCGATGGTTTTGGTTTTGTGAAGGATGGGGGGGCTACAGAGGAAGATGAGGACGTTGAAGCTGAAAGAGTGTGTCTCTTCTCCCTTTGCAGTTTCGCTAAAGCCTCTTCCTCCATGCGGAGGGCTTCCTCTTTACCCACAACCCCTTTTGGCTGGGGGACATCCAGCTTGAACCCATTACCACTTGATATCTGGGCCATTCTGTCAACTGGAAGGTGCCATGAGTGTGACAGCTTTTAAGTCAGTGTAGCCCAAAGGTAGTGCAGCAAATTTTTTAAACACCTAAAAAAGGAAAGAAAACAAAAAAGATTTAAAATGACATCAAGAGGTGAAGAAACAGGTTCAAAGAAGTCTGAATATCATGAAGAAACATTTCGAGATGTTACCAGCAAATCTAAAGAACAGAAATAGTTTGCTCTCGCATGAAAAGAGCATGAAGCACAGGTCTATTTTTAACCGCCAAGCCTATGTTTTAAAGGATGACCTGCTCTTCTTTCTGAGCCACAGTCAGGCTAACATACAATGCTCAGCCTCAGGGTGAGCATCGTATGGTAAACGGCGTCTGTTCATCTAAGGTTTCCATAGGCCTTGTTGCTGTAATCAGGATTTGATTGCTTATTGATTGCAGCACAGCCAATGGTAATTATTTGTGCTTGTTTTAGAGTTAAGGGCATCAATTAGGCTTGGGTCAAATAACCAGAACATGCTACATTACCAGCGTGTTTATGACATTTAAACTGATCGGTTCAGTCAGAGAAAGCTCTATTAGTGTGCCTGAACATTGCAATTGTTTAACCAAGCAGCCAGGCTGACCACATACTCCCCCCAAAAAAAAGACCAAATCAAACAATTGCGCAAAGCGATTTACAACAAGGAGGTTACAGATGACTCACACCACTTATGGGCATGCAGTCAGGTTATAAATCAGCATGCTACTGTGCAGGACAGTAACAACATTCAACAGGCAACATGCTTGACAGTGTGAACAGCACAAGCCACATCTTTCAGCTCTGATTTGGGCCACTTTCATATGTGGTCCTCGATCAGTCTGATTTTTGGCAATGTGAGCTCCGTGTGAACAGCCATATCAGAATTCATGCAGCTTTAACAACATTTGTCACAATTCTGCACTGCCATGATGGACAGTGAGGTGCTAGACCTAAATATTAAGGGTGTGAAACTGTGCAAGCAAAACTTGGTCGAATCATAACCACTATGTTTGCTTCAACGCAGCAGGAAACACACACCTCTGTACGGAGGTAGCAGCCATTGCTCTACAAAAAGCCAGAAGTAAACATTTTCCTCTCTTTCGCCTCATTAAAGTTTGCTCACAGTTGTATGATAATGTGTGATGTCTGTTCGTTTTGTTTTTTCTTCAAATGCGGGTCATTTGGGACCATGAACACACACACACACAAAATTTGATATTGACTACAGATATAAAATAATAAGCCAACAGCAGCAGTGGTAATGTAACCCAACGATTAATTTTATTGATCGATTATTGATGGTGTCAAACTGTTATTCCAATCAACCCTAAAAATCCAAAGTTGATGCCAATCAAGGCATCAGAAAGGAGCCAAGAGTGTGCGACATCTATACCATGAGAAAAGCATTGCTGCAGAGAGAGTTTGGTGGTCCGAAAATGACACAGCGCCTTCTCAAAGCAGCCATTCATCCAACGATCACGGCCCCAGGGTTGAGTGAGTTCCTTCCCTCCCCAGGCGTCACCGGCCTCTCCTGAGCTTCCCCTCCCATTGTGGTGGAGAAGGCTGGCTGTGCTGGGGCTCAGGCTAGCCTAGCACTATTGTGCAGCTGAGGAATTTGGCATGCTAAGCAGCCCGACGGGTCTCTCTCTCTCTCTTCCTCTGGCTTTCTCTCACTCTGTTAGCGTTATGTTAGCACCATGGCCCAAGATTGTCTTATCAGCTGTGCTAACACCAGCGGGCAGTGACAATGTGGCTGCATTCATTAAGCATTCGACTGGAGGAGCTTAGTGCCAACTTTGCCAAGATCACAGCTTGGGGACACAAAATGCAGAAAAAGAAAGGTCATCATGTTCAGGCACCTGCTGCCACTGATGGCCTAATTCTGCATGCAAATGTCACATGCTCCGAGCAAAGTAATTCATCTGTAAATCATCGATTCGGCACACTGTATGAATGCATGCTCTGACAGATTAAGGCTAATTACAGTCACTGCATAGTCAAAAGATCAAAGCTCCTTCACTGCTAAGACACTAAATGGCACTTCCTGATTCTGTGTGTAAACACTGGATCAATCTGACAAACCATGTAATGTGATTAAAGTTCACAAACATTAGTTTTGGTTTTCTTGAACTAGTTTGCACTGTAGATGAGTGCAGATTAAGAAGATCAGTCCAATATGATTGTAACTGAAGGAAGGCCATAAAGAGGACAGTGCTGTTTTAACAAAAAGGGAGACTCAACAGAGCACGAGCTGCACCGAAATAACCAAAACCATGGCTAAGCGCAGAAGATCCAGAATCTAGATAGCCATAAGCTTAAAATCCAAATATGGTAACAGAAAGAAAGAGAAAATACAAAGCGGGAAAACCTCACTCGTGGAGAAAGCCAAGACAAACACTGCAAACTCTGTTCCAGTGCACCATGGCAAAGGATGGCAGAGGCCAGGTCCTGTAAGACACGGATTCTACGACAACAGCTATCTGAGCCAGCCTCCAGTGAAAATGCTTGCATAAGTGAAGATGATTTAAAGACGCAGAGGTCCCATTAATAAATTGGACTCTCTATCATTTGCTTGATAGCTTGACAAAAACACCATCGTGTTTTTAAACCCCTGTACATGAAGTTTACTATAATCATCTCATTCCACACTGCGCGAGAGCTTCACATAGACACACCGAGTGAAATACATTCAAACTCTGTGTTCTATGCTTTTTATGGCAGCGTAATGCCATCAGATGTAAAACTTCTTCATATTTTTGCATACTTTTATAAATATTTTCAACAAATTCAGACCTTGGTATATTTTGTTTGTCATTCCTTCTGGTCACACTGACCCTGAGGAGATTTGTTCACATACCAAAGTATATCTGACGGTAGTATGAGGCTTCATCATATGAAGTCATATGAGTCAAGTCAAAGTACAAACATCCTTCCTTTTATTAGGACCAAGTAAAGATAGTCAATACATGTTGCACAGAATCTCTTCCACTGAAGGTGAATTAGGGAGGAAGTCATGGAGTAATGATTAAAGCAAGCAGAACCTGTTTCAATGTTTATATGAGCAGTAAAGACTTTTGTTTAAAAGTCAATCCATCTTTTAGTTTAGGATTTGACCTAATGAGTAAGAGTCTGCCTGTGCAAAAGTGCAGATGTTAGCAGCAATACACTCTGCAGTAGATCAAAGTACAGGCCAACATCTTTAAAAAAGGAAAATAAGTAACCAGGTCGTGTTTATAGATATGTATGAAACATTCTGTGGTTGGTGGGCAGGAAACAACAGGTGAACATCTCTTTTTCTGCACTAGCTTGCTCACTCATAACACTAGGAATATAATTATTTGTATCATGGTATTTCTTACTATGGTCACTTTACATTACAATACTCTTTTTATATATCATGCCACTTTTATCCTCAGTACTTGTCTGTTCTGAAGGTTGATTGTTTTTCATGTTTATTGTGTAGGTTATAGATATTTATGTCTGTTTAATGTGTCTTTTTTGCCCTTTCTACTTTTTTTCTAAATCTGTAGTGTATGCTACACTTTCCTCTGCTGCTGTAACAAGTACATTTCCCCATGGTGGGATGAATAAAGCATATCTAATCTAATCTGAATATATAGAGAAAGAAAAACAACAACATGAACTGACAGGGCAATTAAAGAGAGGACGGCCAGCACCCCAAACAAACCATATGTCTGTCTACTCTGGCAGCTACTGAATCCTGTATTTTCTTATTTACAAAGCAACCAGTTAACCCTGCCTTTTAAACTGCAAGACCTTTGCAGGAACACAGAACTGCACGCTTGGTGACTGTCAGAAGCAAAAAGTACATGCATTGCTGCTGTGCATGATGTAATTATTCAGACTATATAATGATTATCTCTGCATTTTAATTAGCTTTTCATGTAACAACACTGTGCTCCATCTCAAGTGTCTATGGTCAGCACTGAGATAGTGTTATCACGTTTGGGAAGATATTCAGACATGTAGCTGACAGAAGCATTATATGTTTGTCTTAGTAACACTACAGAACAATTACACGGAGTGTTTTCCAGACTTTATAACACACAGCGGTCGGCTGACATATTTGCATACAAGGCGGCTAGCTGGCTAACCTGTCGCCTGATGCTCACCTGACACCGACTGATGCGCCGTGACTTGTCAATAAGTCCTGGACGGTGTCTTTCTTACACAGTACGCGACGTAAAACACGAGCCAGCTCGCTGTTAATAAGACAACACCGACTTTTAACAGGTATTTCAAAAGTAATGTGGCTAACTCGCCCGGCTAGCCCGACCAAACGTCACTTCTTGATACTTTTGTCAGCGCTCGCAACTTTGACTTGTGACTTTGTTGGATGCTAAGTTAGCCGCTAACAACACAACAAAGCGACAAACAGACAGACGTCGTTCAAATAAACACACACGCAACTGACTTTAGCTTCACAGTGATAACTTACATGACTGCGCCGTACTTTGAAGAACACTGATTTATTAATTTAAAAAGTACCCCAGGCAACTGCTTTTGGTCCTGCCAAGTGACCACAACAAGGAAGAAATGCAGCTTTTATCATGCGGGAAACGAGCGGACATCACGGAGCCGCAGCCGCCTGTCCCAGCCGACTGCGAGCTAAAAGTTTAACCCGCGGACAGTTAGTGCAGAAATGTTAATTTCTCACCTTTTAGCGGTACGGTGTTTGGAGCCATTTTTCTTGCAGCTGCATTTTTTCCATCCACTTGCACCGAAGGCACGTCAGTTCCTGTCGAGGAGGCTGGATGGAGTTTTGGTTGGCTTAGTGTTTCTCGCTCCACTGCGGGTTATACGGGAGAGCGGCGCCGCCGTGCGGAGGAGAGCACTCAGTGTGGAAATAAACGCGTTGATGTAAACAGTGAAGGATGCACTGAGGAGTTCAGGAAAACTTATGCATGTTACACGAATTCCTGTTTATTGCATCAGTAATAACAATTACAGAAGAGATGCAATGATGTAACTTCTACTTCTGAATACATTTTCATGAACTTGTAACACTATTTGTGTGTGCAGTATTATTATTATGCATTCAGAATAACATGATATGCATGATTAATTCTCTTGCTTCTACTGTACACTAAAAACTAAAAGCATCCATTTATTTAATAAATGAATTATTGTGATATGATATTATTATATGTGTTTGTTTTTCTTATTTACTTGACTTTACACTTTATTATATTATATGTCGCGCTGCTACTACTACTCAACTAATAATAATCAAGACGTTTTGTGCTATGGATACTAATACATCCTTGTACTTTGACTTGTTGTCAAAGTTGTTTTATTAGTTATGTGGTAGTTTAGTACCTAGTAGTGGAATAAGATATATATTTATCTAAGTAGTATGCTCAAGTACAGTTTTGGAGTAATTATACTTTATTTAAGTATTTCTCAGACATTTCAAGGGGATATGTACTTTTTACTCTTCTTTTTACAGTTCTTTTTAAACATTATTGGTTAAGATGCTGCTTACACAGTATCAGTACTAACTAAAAAAACAGAATTGAATATTGATTTTGTATTCTTCTGTTTAATAGATTATCTTTATATTGTGTTATCGCTACTTTTACTTAAATGAAAGATCTGAATACTGACCTATACTATATGTCTTATAAAGTGGTATACTCTAACTATGTAGAGCTAAATTTCCAAAGCACATGATGCATAAAATGAACAGTACCATAATAATGCAATAAGCAAGACTAAATACACACAAACAGAAAACACTGTACATTGAAAAAAACGAAAGCATGTTGAAATAAACGTGCTGATGTAAGCAGTGGAGGGATATAATGAGGAATTCAGGATAACTTATGCACATTACACAAATTCCTATTCAGTGCATCAATAATAACAATATAAAAACAGATGCAATAATATTCAATAATGTGATTTCTATTTCTAAGACCAATTTCATGATAATGTTTGTGCTCTTCTGCTCGAGTTTTACTCCTAACAGAGTATTTTTGATATTGTGTTACTAGATTGTGATACCTCTTACATCACTGCTTCCAAGTGCTGAGAGGTGTGTGCGA
The DNA here is from genome assembly GCF_000972845.2 of Larimichthys crocea. Taxonomy (NCBI): domain Eukaryota; kingdom Metazoa; phylum Chordata; class Actinopteri; family Sciaenidae; genus Larimichthys; species Larimichthys crocea. The sequence continues at coordinate 217,433 of NW_020855649.1, forward strand.
TATTATTATTATTTATTAAGAAAAACATGATATACACATGTTTTTATATGAATTATTATTATAGGTCACACTTTACCCACCATGACGTGTACTGCTACATCACTGTTTACATGACCTATTGTTTCAGGTTGCTTTTGTGCATTCTGCTATCAGAACTAAAAGAAAATGTGTCATTTTCCAAATCATGATAAAAAATAAGGATGCCTTGTCCTATGGATATAAACACATCCTTATGACTTACACGATAATGGCTCTCTATATACATATTTCATACACATATATGTGGTAGTTTAGTACTCAGTGGTGGAATAAAGACATTTCTCTCAGCACAGTTTTAGAGTAATCATACTTTATGTGAGTTCTTCTATTTCATGCTACTTTACATTTCATACTCGCTTACATTTCAGAAGGAAGTATTTACTTCACTGACTTTCAGTCATTTGTTCTCATGTTAGTAGTTACTAATTAAATAAAAATTCTGCTTCATCAGTAACTTAAATATAAATTATATATTCATCTCTTACTTTTAATGGACTATCTTTACATGGTGCTATTGTTACTTTTACTTAAATAAAAGATCTTAATCTGACCTATGTATGTTTTATATACTGGCATACTCTTATACTGTATGCTCATATAAAGCTAAACTGTACAAAATACATTATAATCAAGCATAAAATACTCACATACACAACACATTGTTTGTGAGTATTTTTAAATAGTCTGCCTAATTACTACGGATTTGTAAATGTTTTTTGTCGTATGAATCTTTTATAAATGAAGTGCACCCACTAGTTTTAAACAAACACCAAATCGAGTCCACTAAAAATGTGAAATATTTTCCATTTCTCCTTCAGCATCTTCATTTAACTTAACCATTCAAAATACATAATCACGTGTATATAATCCAGATGTACGGTGTGAACAGTGTTGCACTGCCTTACATCAAACACTACCAAACACTAACCCCGCCCCTCGCCTGGGCTTCATTTAACGCCACGTACAGTTTGGCTCAACGCACCTTAAAGCACGGCATGTGTTGGAAACATTTTGACTGACAGGTTGAGCGTCCAATCGGGTCTCAACGCGACTGTTTTACAAATTATGTTACCTTTTCTGTCCAATAGGGGCGAACGGAGGCGGAGCGTTGCCATGGTGAACACAACCTTTTAGGTTGTGGCCAAAGGAGACTTATACTGGAGGTGGCTGACAGCTGTAAACAAGCAGCAGAGAGGCTCAGACACTTTGAGGAACACTTCACGGTTAAAACGCGGTGAAGAAGGACGGAAGTGGCCAGCTTACAAGTAAGTAACAATGGTGGTTTATCATTGCAGTTTCCCGTACACGCTCAGGCTTCTTTGGTAGCTTTTCTCCATCTGTGGGATAATGAATTAGCTACCATCTTCACCTCACCATCCCACTGAACAACCTGCTCGCCTCTGTGCTGTGCCTGACATGAATTGTGAGTTGCATGCTCACAGCAGTCTTTATGTCAGAAGGCTGTGGTAGAGGAATTGTTTTAAAGTGAGCTCATTGTGTCCTTATCCATCAAACACATGTTGCACAGTCCTTTGCCTGTAGTAGAGAGTTGTTTTTGAGATTAAGACTAACCTCATCTCATGTTGTCTCCAGGTGAAGTTGCGGCATGTATGCCTTTTGCAATGCTTGACACAATAAGGGTGTTGTCTTTTGTAAGGATAAAACACCTGCCCACACTAGTGGTTACACAAAACAGAGTTGTGATTTACCCAATCCTATCCCTCATGTGCTTTATTCTTTTTCTGTGTACTTTACCAGATGGTGAGGGGCAAAGCTTTGGCCCATTGTGGGCTGGTTCTGCTCAGTTTGTGGCTGTGTATCCAGTCAGTGCCTATCAGTATGGACAAGACCAAAGAAATCCCTCATGAAGAGCTGGAGCCACCACAGAGTGCTGTGAGTCACATAGACGGGATCATATACTGGGATGTCACATGTAAATCTTATAGTTACTGTAATTACGCCAAACTAATTATGCTCAGTCATCCAGAGGAGGGAACCATTTGGGATTACTGTCTCAGACAGAGCTATGTCATATGAAAGTACACGTGCTAGTGGGTAAAAAGTTGATGGGAACACTTTTAGAGTATTTGCTCCAAACAAACAAATATCAGGTTGAATTGTGTGCCACCATTAAGTCAAGTTAAATGTGAATTTTGTCCATGCTTCAGGACACTGGGCTGCACTACGACCGCTACCTCAGAGAGGTCATTGAGTACCTCGAGAAAGACCCCCACTTTAAAGAAAAGCTCAAAAATGCCAACATGGATGACATCAAGGTACATCTGCATACCTACTAAGCACCCCAGTAAATTTTGTAAGCTCTTTGTTGACATGAGTACACTGAACTGTGGTGTGTTGATTTTTCTGATCGCAGTTAGGCAAACTTTCCAAAGAGCTGGACTTTGTCCACCACAATTTTCGTACTAAACTGGACGAGCTGAAGAGAGAGGAGATGAACAGGCTGCGGATGCTCATCAAAGTCAAACAAGACATCCAGGGAGGTAACGGTAAGTATCCTGTGTGTCATGTGGATGTGTTTCTCTATCAGACTTGTGCTTTTGAAGTTGCACAAGATGTTTGGTAATACGCCTTAGTAGTTGGGTCATCGTCAGCTATAGGATGTGGCTGTTAGACACAGGAAAGTGATGTAATACAGCACCCATCACAGCTACCACCGACTTCTACTGGTCAGTGCGAGCTGCTGAATGAGGAGATATCAGTGTTAAAGTGTAACACATAACTTTTTAAAAACAAAATGGCATTTATGCATTTCATATTACAGTGCATAGAAAAGTATGCTTTATTTACTCATTTGACTCCTAAATGAGTAAATAAGAGCGGAAGCTCAAGTAAACAAACTGGCTGGTTTGGTTACAGTCACATGGGAAAGATTAACCAACAAGTTAGTTATTGAAAGACACTATCTTTTAAGGTCCAACAACTGCAAAATACTTGATCTACTTTACATTTGAATACATTTTCCATCGCTGCAATTCTCGCAGGGCGCACAGTGGACCACCACGCCCTGCTGAAACAGTTTGAGCACCTCAATCACCTGAACCCGGAAACATTTGAGGTGGAGGACCTGGACCGTCTCATCAAATCGGTACAGGAACAGACAAAACACCTAAACACTGTTCACTAATCAGATCTTCACAATAGGAGATTTGACTTTTTTTTTTAATGAATAAATATGTCCTCAGCAGCTGTAGTTGCTGCTCCTCACTCATAAAAGTTGACTATGAAGGCTAAACCTAATCAGATGAGGTTGTTGTTTTTCAATGGAACTGCATTAATAACATGACATAGCATATCCAAACGAGACCTGGCTGCTGTAGGAATAAAGCAGAAAGCATGTGTACTGTAGTGCTGCTGCATCACAGTCCCACCTGTAACCACAGTAAAGAACACCTTGCCTCATACTAATGCTATCATTAGGATGGATGAGCCCATAGAGAATTACAGGGGTGAGACATGTTTTTCTGAACCGCTCATTCATTTTTTTTTTTTTTTTTTTGTGCTGGCTCACGTCAACTCTCCAAAACTTTATTAACAGCTGTGTGTTTTTATGAGCTGTCTGCTGCACCAGAGGTAAATTCATTGGTTTCGAGAGAGCAATGTGTTTCCTGTGAATGAAACACTGAAAGGGGAAGTCATATAGTTTGTTTTAGTTTGTCTGTCTGGTTTCACAGTGGAGCCTACAGTTTGTTTTAGATTACTGTTATTTATGCCTTGGGGCTGCTTAGTCAAAACAAACTATACTGACAAATTAGTATTTGCAATATTTCCCATATACCATATACCAGCTGAGTATCCACAGGACTGTAGAATAAAGAATCATTGACACTACTTGTGTTTAAATAAATTCCAGAAAAGTCAGCAGACCAGTATAAGCTGTACAATCCAAATGTGAACTTCCCTATCTCCATGTTTCTGTTTTCATTTGTAGGCAACCAACGATCTGGAGAACTATGACAAGGATCGCCACGATGAGTTCAAAAGGTATGAGATGATGAAGGAGCATGACAGGAGGGAACGTCTGAAGAACATGAATGAGGAGGACCGCAAGAAGGAGCAGCAGCACTATGAGGAGATGAGAAAGAAACACGCCAGTCATCCAAAAGTGAACCACCCTGTAAGTCTCCTGCTGTAATGAAGTTCATTAATGCAAATGGATCATTTAACTCATCTAAGTAGCTTAATGCCACTCATATTAGTCTCATTATCTCATTAAATACAGGAATCAGCTGAGCAGGTTTTATTTAAATGCTTTCGGGAAGAACAATAAATGATGTCTGTGTGTGTGTGTGTGTGTGTGTGTGTGTGTGTGTGTGTGTGTGTCTGTGTCTGTGTCTGTGTCTGTGTGTCTGTGTGCGTGTTTGCAGGGCAGTCAAGACCAGCTGAAGGAGGTGTGGCAGGAGGCAGATGGTATGGATCCAGAAGACTTTGATCCCAAGACCTTCTTCAAAATGCACGGTAACCAGAGACCAGATATCTGTCCAAAGAGCCAAGAACAACTAATGACCATCACTGTTCGCTCTCCTAATCATTCAACCAGTTCTGAATCTAGCGTTAAATTACCTTCCAGTGACAAAAGTCTTTGTGTTGCAGACAGCAACGGAGATGGCTTCTTCGATGAGAGCGAGCTCGAAGCACTCTTCACTAAAGAGGTATTTATGTTCCAGATGTTCTGCGTGTTTTAGGATAATGTAATATTTAAATGAAGAAGCATTTGACAAAAAAAACAACAACTTTGTGTCCATGTGTGTCTCCAAGCTGGAGAAGGTGTACAACCCTGAAAATGAAGAAGACGACATGATTGAAATGGAGGAAGAGAGACTGCGAATGAGAGAGCATGTTATGAATGAGGTGAGCCACCACAGCAGCAGAACAGTTACGAAGGCTTTCACATGATCAGGATTCAGAAGTGTGACTGTTTAACAGCAGAACATTAGTAACATTCAATTTGTGCAGATGGTACTTGGTTTGGGAGTCGTGTTCTTGTCATCTTATTGTCAAGGACCCCCTTGACAATAAGATGATGCCACTCAGGGGTTTATTATTGTCCTCTAATTAGAATAAATAAATATAGGTCCAAGTGCATTGCTCTTCCAAGTTTGTGAAGTCATTGGTCCTGACACTGATTTAATATAGCTTCATGTGTTGATATGCAGGTGGACACCAATAAAGACAGACTTGTGTCAATGAGTGAGTTCATAGCAGCCACAAAGAAGCAAGAGTTCTTGGAAAAAGACGAGTGGGAGGTAAGAGCGAGATTTTGTAGGAAAGTCTAACAGATGCAAGCAGAAATGTGAGGTTTCTCTTTGGAAGACTGGTGAGATTTGGTGGGCCTTGCTGTCATTAGTGTCTTTTATCAATATTAAATTCAACTAACCATCAGTTGGCTAGCTACTTTCTATATCTGTTTGCTTTATATTCATTCATCCTCCATCATGGCTCCGCAGACTTTAGATCAAAACCCCTTTTACACCGAGGAGGAGCTGAGAGAGTATGAACAGCAACTGGTCCATGAGGAGAACGACATCAATAAGAAGTCAGCCGAGCTGCAGAAACAGAGGGAGGAGCTTCAAAGGAAAGAGGAAGAACTTAATGCTCAGAAGTTCGGGCTACAGCAGGTGAAGTAAAAAAAATATATATTTGCACGAATCAGGATTTTGTCCCTCAACAGTCTGAATGATTGTTTCTGATGATATGCATGATTTGTTGACAAGGGGTTACTTTCTTGTAACAGCAATGATGAATTGCCCCTAAATATTATCGTAAACTGTGGATTCTGTGCATGTACAGTACCTCTAACTGCTGCCAAGTTTGAGATGTAGTGGGTGGGTTAAAACAGTCAGATTAAGCTATTTTAATCATGGCTCATGTCAAACTGTAACCTAATGTGTAATTAATGTGTAGTTATGGTAGTGATGTGTTCTTACAAAATATTTATGTTACTGAACTGAGCAGAGCTTCCCACATATTTTGTGATGCTCTAACTTTTCCCATCTTGTTTTCTCTGCTCAGGCGGTAGCAGAAATAGAAAGGCTAAAAGCCCAAAGCTCAATTGCTGAGGTCAAAGGTGAGTATCACATTGTAATGAGTGTTGTCTAAACTCAACTTAACCAAGGAGAGTTGACACAGAACACACACAGTTAAAGACGTACTCCTACCAGTCAGTCTTGCACTTCATAAGATGCATAATAAGAAAATTAAAGCAGAGGTAGTCATATCCTGACTTTTAGTTCCTGTTATAATGCTCCAAAGATTCGGCTATACCATATAAGGTGCAAGATTGAAACATTTTAACTTCTGCAAAAAAGACTCAAAAACCTCAGCTGTCATCATCATTAGCTTCTCGATCATGTGAATTCAACTCATTAACTTGTTCCCCGACATGACTCTCTCTGTTGCAGAGTCCGGAGTTCCTACAGCTAATAGTGAATCCCAACCAGTCGTACCAGGAAACAATCAACCACTGCCCCCCGCTCACCAGCAGCAAGATGTACCAGTGCCAGGACACTCTTAGCAGGCTTCAATACTCTGCGTGCTGTATGACTGCCAGTGAGCCTGCACGTGTGTGTGTGTTTGTCTTGTAATGATTTAATTTTCCATTTTTGGTTAGGGTTTTCAAAAAAACAAAAAAAAACACTTGATAAATATCTGCCTAAATATTAATCTCAGGCTTCAGATTTGGTGTTAGTGCCCATGATTCAGCTGCATAAATCAGACTTGAAACGTGGAGCAGTTTTCCTGGCAGACAACTGACCCTTTTGTTTTTGTCATTTTGGTCTTTTATCACAACAAGGACTTGCATGTTCTCCATGGGAAGTGCTTTGGGGTGAAATGGGGGAGGGCTTTTGGCCTAATAAGTGAATGTTTTGTTTAGTGCACACTGTAGTTCATTGTCACAGATACTGTTGCTTAAAGGAAACAACTTTATTTATTCCACTAAAGAAAAGAAGGCCCATTTTTTTTCTGAGAAACCTTTGTCAGAAATGTAAGTGTTTTTGTTGTGTTGTGTTTACGTAGTGCTGCTGTCTAATGAAAGGACATTCTCCATTTTTTTAGTAACTTGTAAGATCATGATCATGTTTATTTTATGATTTATGTGACAATGTACACCTCTGTTGGTGTAAAAAGTATGCTATCAATCAAAGTTTAGAAATCACAGTTTTTCAGAAGACCTTTTCTAGCTGTTCTCCTTTTTTGATCAGGTGATTGAAGAACATTTAATTTACAAATAGTTAAAGCTCTTAATTTAATATAAATGTGCTGGTGTCAGAGTGACAGTTTGGAATCTGAAGTGGTTGTATGTGTTTGGTGTGTCTGTGAATTTGTAATTTTTCTTCATAGAATACTTTTAATTTATTCATTCTCTACACTGCTGTGAATGAAGCTGCAGCAGGTCATCTCTGTCATAGATGTTAAATTACACCAAAAATAGTCACAGGGTCAAAACTGTCCATATTATAGAGTAATACAACCAATGAGAGACATAAGGATACAAATAATTTGTATACTTTACTTATACTTTATTTATCAAAAAGTATACTTTTTGATGAGTTAAGTTACAATGGACTTGTTGGTTTTATTTTTTTTATGTCCCTTTTCAAAAAGCAGTGAAATCTGTCCACCACTCAACATCCTGAATCATGAAACAGTTGTACAAGGTTTGAATGTGGACAATAAAGTGAATGAGCTTGCAGATTTGTGTCTTCTTCTGTGTGATCACACACATTAATTCAATGATTATCAGAAAAATGCAATCACTCAGAACACAATTAAAAATATAAAAAACATTGTGGAATCCATATTCATCATTTTGGCAAAAGTAACTATGATAAAAGCATGATAAAAGACTTTTCAGACTCTGTTATTGACAACATCATATCTATAATCAACAGTTGTGTGTGAATGAACTGACAGGTACAAATTCAGCTCTGTCCGTATGAGTCATTGAAGCGCTCGATGAGGTAAGCGCCTGCTGTAACTGGAGGGTATTTGTTGGAGCCATCGCAGCAGGTGATCAGAGCCTCATCATCTGGCTGGACAAAGAAAGCCAGAGACTGACGTGTGCAGGACTCTCCAACAGGGGGCAGCAAAACTCTGTGGAGCTGAGGGAAAACAGGACAACCACAATAAGAAGTCTTCACAGCGTCACACTGACTTCTTTTGGTACCTTCATTCTGAATAGTTCTAGTTTAACTGAAATGTGTATCATACTAACATTTAGTGTACGATTACTGTTGTTTTTCTGCAGGGATGAACAACATCAACAGCACAAATATTTTGTTTTTTTACCATTAAAAGTCCAGTGTGTCAGATTTACAGGCTCCATTTACAGATTATGGCAGAAATTGAACATAAAATTCACATCTCTGTTACAACATTAGTATATAATCAACTGTTATGTTTGTTACCTCAGAATGAGCCTTTAATATCTATAGAGCACATGTTTCTTTAGTGGCCCAGAACGGACAAATAAAACTCTGGCTCTATGTAGAGCCTTTCGCATCTTTCACATGTTTGGTATCCACTGTAAAATGGTGAACCAGTCTCATTATCAGACCACTGTGATGATGATTACATATCATGCTGTCCACGTGTCAACACAGTGGTCTCCTCTTCACTGTGCTGTAAAGGGTTGTGCCAAAACAAATGTATTATTTTTTTTACTTTTAATATCCCCATTCTTACAAGTTTTCGAAAAGTATCTTTCTGTGCTACTACTGAATAGCACAGCTTCAGAGAAAGAGCAGACAAAGAGCCACAAACTGGAACTGAACCTGAATAAGCCTTAGACCCTAAAAAATGAACCAAACTAAATACTATATGATCACAGGCAAACTATTCAATTTATTGATAGATAACTTTAATCTTTAGTCTGCAGCGATACGTCATTGTGACACCTTTGCTGACATCTCTTAATGCAAAAAGAGGAGCTCTTGTAGGTCTTGTAGGTCTATAAATATGTCTTGTTAAGCTCCATGCACACATCTGTGTCCTTTCTGTAATTATAACTTTAAAATGACTGTAGAACAAATACACCAAATCTTTTTCATTCAGATGTGAGACATACTCTAACTGTAGAACTCTCAACTCACCACAGAGACAAACTGATCGCTGGTCCAGCGCTGTACCAGCTCAGCAATATTGACGAGGACTGTTCCAGGGATGCAGGGAGCGTAGATGAATTCACCTGAACGTCTACGCACCTGTAGGTTACCAAGTATCAGGTGGATTACATGCCTGAAGATTTATTTTGCACAGATGCAGTCATAAGGCTTCAGTTAGTTTTAAAAGTGGAAAATGTAGTTTGCATCCAGAGAGGTGGAGAAGTCAGCGGTGTTACCTGCAGACCTTCAGAGCTCTGAAACAACAGAGTGATGCTGCCATAGTCTGAATGCTCTCCACATCGCAGCTGACCTTCCTTCGCTTTCTCACTGTTTACTGGGGGGTAGTACAGAGATCGCAGTGTTGTGCCATTTTCGTCAGCTAGAAGAGACACAGCAACACTGTTAAAACCTTGTATATTATCACAAGAGTCTACATTGGGCTTAAGATTTTTTACTTTACTGGGAGTTTTAGCATATTTAAGAGAGGTGTAAGAACAAGAAGGTACTTTAAGGCTTGGCTGAGTTTATTCTTTATTTAATTAACTTATCTTTAATTCAGTTCCTACTTGTTTTCATCTCTAATGTTGTTTTATTACCATTTATACATGAAGGGACCGTAGAGTAAATTCAGCTTTTTAACTTGGGGTTAATAGAGAAAAGGTTTCATTATGTTTCAACATTTAGGCGTTTTGCTGAAAAACACAAATGAAGTTCCTCTAAATATGCACGCAATATACTACTCTATACTAGCTGGGAAATTGTGTGACAGTAACTAGTAACTAAAGCTGTCAGACAAATGTAATGGAGTAAAAAGTTCAGTATTTGCCTCTGAGATGTAGTGAAGTATAAAGTTGCAAATAAATGAAAACACTCAAGTAAAGTACAAGTCAAATGTGTACTTAAGTATAGTACTTGAGTGAATGAGGAAGCCACACATGCTCAGAAGACAAACAAAGAGTCGAGTCACAGTGCTGACACACATCAGCTGGTCTGGATTCCTTGACATACAACTTGAACCCACAATGCCACACTCTGTAGTGATTGTGATGTTTTGTGCATACTTCCTATTAAGCGGTGTGTACTCAGGAACACTTCGGGGTCCAGACCCAGACTGTAGGCCATCACCCTCAGCACCCGCAGACTCAGCTCTTTACAGCGCAGGAAGAAAGACTTCTGGATCTCCTGGAACGCTGCTACAGCACCTGATGGCCATTTCTACAGCAGAGGATAAAAGAATAAATCTGTTAAAAATCTGTTATCGGCAGCTAATCATTTTTAAATAATCATAAACGCATAACATAAGCAAAGATTTTAGTATGGGATTTAATAATGTCGAGCAATGAGGTTCCAGATTGCCCTCGCCTCACTGTCCCCTTCCAAGGGTATAGAAGAAACTACTGTGGCCGCACAAAAATGCAAAAGGCCCTATCAAGGGCCATCGTTTTGTTTGTCTGTTCTTGACTACTGTAGCAACATGGCTCTGTGGAAGAGGGTCCACACCCTCTGTGGAAATTAAAAGGATTCAAAAACACATTCTTATTTTAAGGAAATTATACGCAAATGAAAACATACTTTAAAATTACAATTATTTAAATATCCCATAACTCATAAATAACATTTATGAGTATGTTTTTAACCTGGAAATACAAGTCTTGTATTTGCTACTTTAGAATGAGCCCTTTATGTCTACACAGGAAGCAGAGCAGTGAACGTCTGCCACATTGTACAAATGTTTTTCTACAGCCCAGAGCAGACAAGGTAAACACTGGCTCTAGATAGGGTCTTCACGGTGACCATAGTTTCTCCAACATGCTTGGAAGGAGATAGTAAGGCAAGGGCTATCCACCTTACCGCTAGACGATGCCACTTAACACATCTATAAAATAGGTTTACTTATTACAAGACAGAGCAGAACAGAAATGTCTGTGTTTGAGAGTAATTTTGTTGTACTTCGACCTCTAAACTGATCCTGAAGCAGGGTTCAGATCCTTTGTTAATGCCACATTGCTCCAAGTAAAAGTCCTGCATGCAAAACTTCCCTGAAGTAAAACCAAGATCAGAATGTACTTAAAGTATCCAAAAGTAAAAGTACTCATGCAGATAAACAGTCAGTGTTTCACGATTATGATGTTTTTGGATTTATAATACTGCTGCACTAATGTTTATGTTTTGTTTTAGTGCTGTAGATGTTTAAGGTTAAGCTACTGCAGCCATATCCAATATTCTAGAGATCATCATGTTTGTAGTATTGCTGTCCTGTGAGAACCATGTGCCAAAATACAGCCTTGTCTAGTTCTGAAGAAGTTTGAGAGCTGTGGTCATTACTATGTCAGGGTGAAATGAAGCAATGTTGAATGCTTCCTTTAGGTCTCCAGGTCGACGTGGATTCAACCTGAAAAACAGTGGCTCACATTAAAAACAAATACACTTTGCAGATAAAGAAATGTGTTCATATTCTGATTTCTACCTCTCAGTTTCCAGAGACACCCATCCATGGTTAGGATTGTTGGCAAAGGATTTCCTGCTGAAGGGTCGTTTAAGTTCATCTGGCTGCATGAAGAATTTCTTAGATATGTCCATAACACGATCCACCTATCCAAACACAGTAGGAGAAAGGACGCATTCCACTATAATGAAACCTTTCAACAGACTAAATGCTACTTCTTTTTTTTAAAGTTTATGTGCTGTTCTCACCTCCTCCTGAGTGATCCCAGTGTTCTTCAGAAAAACAAAACCAACTTCTGTGAAAGCCGTTTTCAGCTCTTCGCTCAAGTTGCGCATCTGCTCGTCGGCAACATCTTTTTGACTCAGGCTGTATGCGCCAAAGTCCACCACTGGAATGCTCATTTTACAACAACAAAAGGTGGATCTGAAAGAGGCCAAATGCTGATCACACCACGGGCAGCTGGGTATAACCAAAAAAAAGTTGCTGTCAGGTATTGAGACCTCGTTCCGTTATCACGTGACCTTCCCAGCCAATAGGAAAAGAGATGATAATGATACAAACTTATATAACAATTGATAATCTTGCCACCTTTGGATACTGCCAGCAGGTAATGTGAAGGTGGCAGTTGGGCGAGAGTGATCCCCATAAATAGATAAAACATTTCACAAGTCTAGTTGGTGTCTGTGGTGGATCCCTGGAGTCTGGACTCTTGCTGGTGGAACTGAACCTGAGAAGATGTTGGATCTGAAGAAAGAGTGGAGCATCTCGTTTGCAGGATGCGGTTTTATGGGGATTTATTACGTTGGCGCCACCAGTTGTATCCTTGAGAGGTTCCCACGCCTCATTCATGACGCCTCGAAAATCTATGGAGCGTCTGCAGGTGCTTTGATGGCTACGGTTTTAGCTGTTGGGATCCCCCTAGGTAAGCTGTGGGTCCCTCCTCCATTCACCAAACCTCGTTCAAAAATCTGTCATTTTCACTCTGTATTGATATTTAGTAAATGTGTACATGGTTAAATTCAACAACATCAGTGTGATTGAAGTCACTACATGTGATCATGTAATCACGGATCAAATGTGCCAAGCAGCATTGAACTTTAAAGTTTTTGTTTGATTGATTTTGCAATGGACAGATGATCTTGACACATGCATCTCACACATCACCACACCACCTGTGATTGTGTGAATTCCAAAACAAACCAGCTTGTGCACAGTTGAGATTTTCTTTACTTGTGCTGACATCATCACCTTGGCACAACTTGGAGGTGAGCTTTAGACCTGAGCTGATAGGTAGGCTCGACCTGTTTTTGTAGAACATTTGATGTAAGTGTCAAGTAGTCTGGCAAGTTATTGATAGCACAATAAAAAGCAAAACACATTTTCAATCATACTGTACATTACAGCAAATAAACATGTAGAAATGTCTGCAATATAGTTTTATTTAAAAAAAATACATTTTCCTTTTGCGCTGTACTTGTAGAATCCCAGTTCAGTATTTTTACCAAGCATGCACTGTAATCACTGCATTCCTCTGTGCAGAGAAATGCTGCGCTGATTTGATGTTCATGGCCACAGAGGGCAGGAAGCACAAAATGGGAACCCTGCATCCATTTTACAACCTGCTGCAGATAGTGAAGGACTCTATGGTCAGGAGCCTGCCAGAAGACGCCCACATTCGAGCCTCTGGGAAGCTCTCCGTGTCCCTGACCAGAGTACCTGATGGGAAGAACGTACTAGTGTCAGAGTTTGACAGCAGAGAGGAGCTCATCCAGGTATATTTAGGAGCAAAGACACTTTTATCGGGACAGTTCAATAACCAACATGATAAGTAACCAAAAGAAAGGTGCAGATGGCTCTCATAACATGACGGTCATTTTTAGAGTTCTGTTCAAGATTTTGAAAAGCTGACTGAACAGATTTATTTTGTAATTTGAGGAAGTGGAGGAGGAATATGTGGAGTTTGTAGTGGGAGCTGCCCTTCTTCACCAGAACAGGAACAGTGATTCTGCTGTTCTGTAAGGGCGTGGTGCATGACCAATCTTACTGTCATATCTTATACAACCAATGTTATCTGGGTTGTTGTTTCTATTACAGTCCTTCCTCTCTGGAAAAAAACAGCTTCAAAAATGCATTAATCTCCATCAACATTTAAAGAACATTCTATATTTAAGAACCTATTCTTTGAGTTGTGTGCATGGGGAGCTCATATTTCTGTTACTAATATTCAGTAATATCTGCCTTTCCAGGCCCTCCTATGCAGCTGCTTCGTCCCATTCTACTGTGGTGTTGTTCCACCCACTTACCGCGGAGTGGTGAGTGAACCAGCAAGCCATTATACTTAAGCTTTCATACTCTTAAGCCAGGACGTTTATGGTGAGCTTCACTGAGTCTGTCTTCAGTCTTAGGACTTGTTCAGCCTGATAGGCAGACATTGAATGCAGCCTCTCTTTGTATTTAAATTCAAACAAAATAAATATTAGATATTTATTTTGAAGCAGTCAATCAGACATGATAATCAAGTATGTAAATGTAAATAAAAACAGAATGCAATAATTTGCAAATCTCACAAACCCATATTTTGTTCCCAATAGAACATAAACAACATATCATGTGTTGAAACTGAAACATTTTATCATTTCATGGAAAATATTAGCTCATTTTGAAATTGATGGCACCAACACATCATGCAGAACATGTTGCCTGGCTTGGCCTGCCTGCAGTCCAGACTTTTCACCAGTAGAAAACATTTGGTGTATCATAAAACAAAAAATCCAGTAACAGAGGCCCAGGACTGTTGAGCAGTCAGAATCCTGCATTAGACAAAAAAGGGACAAAAGAAGTTAAAAGAAGAGGGGGTGCTACACAATGATGGACTCTGTCCCAACTTTTTGGTATTGTCTTGCTGAAATATGCAAGGCCTTCCCTGAGAGATATATTGTCTGGATGCGAGCATATGTTGCTCTAAAACCTCTATGTACTTGTCAGCATTGAATCGTACCTTTCCAGATGTGTAAGCTGCTGCCGACATAGGCATTAATACAACCCCATACCATCAGAGATGAAGAGTTTCTCCTCTTTAGTCAGCAGGACACAATGCCCATGGTTTACAAAAAGAAATAAAATTTTTGGTTGATCTGACCTCAGAACAGTTTTCCATTTTTACTCAGAACATTTTTAATGAGCTTTGGCCCAGAGAAGACAGCGGCATTTCTGGATAGTGTTCAAAATATGACTTATTTTTTGCATGATGCAACTTTAACTTGCATTTGTGGATTACACAACAAACTGTGTTTATAGACCGAGATTTCTGGAAGTGTTCATGAGCCCATGCAGTGATTTCCAGAGAGATTTATGACTGTTTTTAATCCAGTGCCGTCTGAGGGCCTGAAGATCATGAGCATCCAGTTTTGACCTTTGACCTCGTCCTTTGCACACAGAGACTCCTCCTGATTCTGTGAATGTTTGATGATATTTTACACTGTAGATGGTGGGATCTTCAAAGTCTTTGAAATTTTACACTGAAGAACATTTTTCTGAAATTGTTACACAATTTTTAGATGTAATTTGTTGCAGATTGGTGAACCTCTGCCCATCTTTACATCTGAGAGGCTCTGCCTTTTTGAATTGCTCCTTTTATACCCAGTCATGTCACGCTTTTGTTGCCCCTGTCCCAACTTTTTTGAGATGTGTTGCTGCCATCAATTTCAAAATGAGCTAATATTTTCCATGAAATGCTAAAATGTCTCAGTTTTAACACGTGATATGTTGTTTATGTTCTATTGGGAGTAAAATATGGGTTTGCAATGATTTGCAAATCATTGTATTCTGTTTTTATTTACGTTTTACACAACATCCCAAATTCATTGGAATTGGGGTTGTATTTCATTTACATGCCTCGAACTTAATATTTCTTCAAGATGATGATCCATTGTTATATATTTGTGAAAACTATGTCTCTGTTAATCTGAATATTAGACAACATGTGATTTGAATACATTTCCCATCCTGCACACCAATCAACAACCTCCCTTTCCAGCATTAT
This sequence comes from Larimichthys crocea, assembly GCF_000972845.2. Taxonomy (NCBI): domain Eukaryota; kingdom Metazoa; phylum Chordata; class Actinopteri; family Sciaenidae; genus Larimichthys; species Larimichthys crocea. The sequence goes on from NW_020855649.1 coordinate 233,082, forward strand.
GTGGACGGCGCCGTCAGCGACAACCTGCCTCGATGTCATCTGAGAAACACAATCACATTCTCTGCGTATGCCGGTGAGAGTGATCTCTGCCCTCGAGGAAGCACACTCAACTTCCACGAGGTGCGCTTCAACAATGTGAGCATCCAGGTCACCTCAGAGAACATGTACAGAGTGAAGCGCACCTTCTTCCCACCAGAGCCTGAGGTGAGACACTGAAGGTCCATGTTTCCCAGTTTTAGCAGTTAGAGTTTTAGTCCTAAATTGATGTTTTCAGGATAAGAGATGTTTGAAATAATTACAGAAATACTGCTGAAATACTTTCCTGTATGTTTAAATTACTTTTATAGTGCTCTTTTTCTCGTTTTAGCCAATTTACCACAAATCACATATATTGCATATTGCTGCCAACGAGATTTTAAAGACTTTAAATATGGATGGTTCAGATTTTGTTTCGGTGGTATTACTTTAATAATGTTAATACTAATGGCTTACAAATAAGTCTGTGTCATGCAACTAACCACACCAAACCATCTATTGTTCCTTCTTCCTTTCCAGAGGAGTTAAAAAAAAAAAGAATAAAAGATGTTTCCAAAGTTTGTTTTCCTGCCTGAACAGAAGCTTGGCTGAGAGAAATTGGGTTAAAATCTCCTTTCTGCCCTCTGCTGGTCACAAATTAGTCAGGCTACTGCAACTTTAAATATAAAGCACACATATCAATGATATCAATGGGCAGTAAACAGCTGCAATATTTTATAGATTTATAGATTTAGCTTGCATCCTCACCAAGCTCCTTTTTGATTTTACAGGCAATGGCTGAAATCTGCCACAATGGATACATGGATGCTCTCCACTTCCTGCAAGACAACAGTAAGGACATCTTAGAATTGGGGTTCAGCTGTGGGTGTTGGGGTGGAGGGTTGGGGATTGGCGGAGGGTGTTTGCTTGTTTTTATGTTTTTATGTGAGCACTTCATGTTACATTTTTTGCATGAAAAGTGCTATACAAAAAAAAGTGTGATTCATTGATTGTAATAATCACTGTTAAACATTATTGTAATAGCTAGCCATGGTTGTTGATGAGGTGAGTAATCCAGTGCTTCTTATTAAATACCCGTCACAGATCTGATCAGCGGTGCGTGTCCCATGAGAAGTCTGGAGACAGACTCACCCAAACCTGCTTGTTGTGAGCTGGTGAAGAAGTCAGCTGAAGGTGAAGCATCCAATGAGAGCATAGAACACAATGGACTGGAACCACCTCAGGAAGAGCACTGGTGGCTGGATACACAGCTCATAGAACACCTCCCAGTTAACATTAAAAAGGGTAAGGCCTGTCACTGGAGGGCAGATGACATGATCAACAGTCCTCCTTGTTTGGGGAGAAGAAACCTAGTACAGACAGAACTGTAGTACTATACTACTGAGCCAGTACAGTACATTTAATGCAGTAGAACTAAATATGTAATGTTGTTCACTGTATTTTTCTCAGCGTTGTGTGAGGCCTGTAGAGAGACACATGCTGCTGGAGGTCTGTTGTCCCACATGACGTACCTGCCAAAGAAAGTGACCTCTTACCTGCAGATCCCCAGTATTCTGCCCATGGGGTCCGCCAGCTCTCTAGCTCAGAGGTAGAGTGAACTAGCCTGAATTCCTTGTGATTATCAAGATACTGTAATAGAAACTCTAATATGATTATCAAATCATATTACAGCATCTTTGTCATCTCCAACTGTTTTGTACTGTAGACCACAGGTTATAACAAAATCTACAGATAATTGATGAATACCCTCGACCTGGTTGTATTAATAATTTGGAACCACAGGTTGATACTTTTCCCTTAGTGGTAGTGCTATGTAAAACATCTTGGTACTCATTCTACCACTGTCAATATGTGCTCATGTGCTCCTTTCAGACTCGCAAATTGCATCCCAGATGTACCAAGGGACATGAGCCGGCTCTATGGCATGGCTGTAGACATATACAAACAAGCTTGGAAGGGCGAGGTGGAGGACTATGACAGGTAGGCAGTGTAATAATCATATCTCCTGTCCAGATCTTCAGAAATGTGCAGCCTGTTGCAAGCTGCAATGCTTTACTAACCAAACTTCCCCGGAGTTTCTGTGCTCTCTCATCCAGCAGGTTCTCGTGGATCGTGGCTGCTGCTGTGATCCTGCACGACGTCCACTACGCATATTATTACCGTCATTATTACTACCATATCTGCTACTGTGGTCATTTTATCATTCATTGTAATTCATTGTCATTTTATCATTCATTGTAATTCATTGTCATTTTATCAGGGCGATCAAGGAACATAACGAGTAATGAGCCAGTCCAGTTTTACTGTACCGGCCAATGTGTATTAAGACTTTGAGACAAGATAATCCTACTGGCAGGATCAACCAGGTAAGCCCCCATCTCTGGCTGGTTCGGTCTGCAGCACGTGGGAGGGTGGTGGGGCGAAGCCGGGTGCATATTGAGGGCAGAGAGAGGCAGACCGGGCCAGCCCTCCCCTCATCTGGGCATGGGAAAGAGGTTTGAGAACATCGGCCTCTCCGAGGCCCACTGCCGAGCTGGGTGGTTCCCTAACACCACCCAACACCACCCCTGGAGTGGGGTGAGGGGCGTGTGGTGATGTGCTTCCCGGTATGGGCTCCGTAGTGGGATGGCCGGGGTCGACGGGGCGTTTCGGTCTTGCCACCGGGAGCTGTGGGAAAGGATAGGAAGCGCAGGAGTGGATGCCGCCCTTCTCGGTGTCCCTTCCGGCCCTGGGTGGGTTGGGACCCACGGGCAGAGGAGCCCTCCTGCCCAAACATTGGTGCTGGGCATTGAGACCCAGCACAAACAAATAGTTTAATATGCTATCGTTGCTAACACGTTAACTATGTTGGCTAAAGCTAAAGGATTCTGAACTTAGCTTAGAGGTGAACGTTCTGGGCAATGATATCCTTGTCAATCGTCGACACATTTTACTGGAGGCGTCCACGCTGTTTAATCCATTGTATGCACCGCGCCAGTTGTGTTTTTGGCTTTGGGAATGGAAAAGAACACACTCCCTCCGGTCAGCTCTTGGGGTATCTACTGTCCCCATTTACATATACCATAAGCACAGGAGTCTGTAGCTTGCTGGACCGTGCCTTAAATAGTAATGGTGGCGAGGATGTGTGATTGGACAATGACCGTTTTGGGGCAGGGGCTCGGCGAAAGGTCAGTTCTAGCAAAGCCTATTTGGCCTATGTTTTTTAGAATATGGTAACTACATACACTGAAAAAAAATCTGTTGGATTTTACATGAAAAAAAAAAATATGGACATCGGTTTGCACATTACCAAAATTAATGTTGTTATGTTCAATATACTCATTTTTTATTTAAAATGAACTAATTTTTTATATGGAGTTTTTTTATAAACTAGGTTTCTACTCATTCAATTTCCGTTCTCCATGTACTTAAGCACTCCTTTCCGTCCACTCCTTCTTTGACGCCGCTGGGCTTTTTTCACCTGCCCAAAATGGATGTGGAGCCCCAGCCCTTCATTCAATGTAATGCTGGCCTTAAAAGCTGTTCTTTATCCTGGAGCATCATAGTGACCAGATTACCACCTCACATTACATCTCACACGGGCCTTTTACTTCAACAACTCCACAAACTACAATCAACGTCGTTTGTGACGGGAAAGTAAGCATTAAACACTATTCTGATCTGATCTAATGTGAAGATCCCCACATTTTCTGCCTGAAAATGACTTTAAATCACTCACTGTCCACATTTTTCAAGACAAACTTGTTGATGTCTTGGTTTAAAAGAATGTTTCCTACCTTGTTACCATAGAAAGACCAAGTAGAGAGAATGTTAAGAATACTTAAATTCACAAGTTTTGCAGAAATCTATATATATATATATATTATATAATATATTAATACATACATACACCCGCACACACATAGGGTCAACCTACATTTTGGTTTCATAGGTATGTAGTAATGCGTCTACTCATACATACGGGCATGGACATTTTGAATTTTACTTTATCAGAGGACTGTAAAAGATAATGCTGGGCCAATTGTATACGCATATGTAGAAAATATGTATTTTTATTTTAGATCATTCTGAACACATGGGCGCAATCCTTTCCCGATGGGCATGTGGACATGACGATCACCATTCAACAGGATGCAAACATCCTGTGGGGCCTATGCATTGAAGGTACATAGCATGAATAAGATTAATGTTAGGATCTGGAATGAAGTAATTGTGTTTCTCCATCCCAAAAAAAAGCCAATGTACAACTCGTGTATAATCAAAATAACAAATTTATTTAGTACACTACTACCCAACACTGCTGTAATGAATTATGTGGCAATAAACATTGAATGTAATATGAATGAATACAAGATAAGTCAATCACATTTACTACTTTGTTGATTAAATGGTCTAAAACTAGTCCTGAATTGTTTCTTTAAATGTTTTGACGTTCAGGTGGATAACCATGCATGGGTGAAATGGCAGGACAAATTACAAATTATATAATTGCAAAGAACAAGTGGCATGCCCTTTTTTGTCAAAGTTGAAAGTATCAGCTAAGAGTATACTCAAAGTTCGGAATATTTGATATGTCTGCAGAGGAGAAGGATGAAGAATATAACTAGTTTAGAGTGTTCTGGCATGACATGTTGTACTGCATTGGGTAACTTTAATTACTTTTAATTACACAAAGACTGATGCTACAGTTAATTTTTGGGCCATTGGGTGCTTCAATACGTTCAAACACTTCTTATAAGATTACTGTTTTCATTATCATAATGATCTATTCTTACACCTCTACTCACAGTTTGCCAGAGTGCATCTTGGGTGGATTCCCTGAGATTTGACAATTCCCATCTGGTATTATGTACGTATACGCTACAACACATGAACAAATAAATGTAGGTAATCGTGTGGTGTGTGTGGTGTGTGTGTGTGTGTGTGGTGTGTGTGTGTGTGTGTGTTTGTGTGTTGTGTTGTGTGTGTGTGGGTGTGTGTGTGTGTGGGTATGTGGCAGGCCGGACTCAAACAGGACGCCAATCGCAGAGGTGTCAATGAGCTGATTTAGTGATACAAAAACCCTCACAGAGTGAGCTATGAAACGGCCTAAACCTAGGGAAAACAAAAACACTCCAACGAGGAAACTCTTGAACTGCTCTATCAAAGATTATCAAAATCAAAAGTCCACTCACAAGGAGGAAAAACAACAGGCTTAAAACAATTAACTGAAGGCGCTCAAAGAGGCTGAAAAACACAACGCTATGCACTATGAAACAAAAGGACTAGACTAAGAATTTAAAAAAAATCACTCATACGAGGAGAAAAAAACAAAAGAAAACTCGAGCTATAACGCTATGGCTGTGGACAAGGAACAAAGCTTGGGTGACCGCTACAAAGACGAAACACTTTGGCACAAGACAAAGGGAGACGCAGACAATAATACCAAAGGATGGGGAACAGGTGGAAACAATCAGGGCGGGGAAGACAATCAGACCGTGAACATGAGGAAGGGCAAGTGACCTGAACGAGAGGACAGGTAAATATCAAAATAAAACAGGAAATGACAAGACATAACAAAAACCAACTTGACCTCACCGCAGTGTGACAGTATGTATGTATGTATGATATATATAAAAAAATATATATATATATAAAAGTATTTTCTGCTAGAAACTTGTGATTTAACTAATTCTTACATTCTCTCTAATTGGTATTTCTATGGTCACAAGGTAGGACATTCTTTAACCAAGACATCAACAAGGTTGGTCTTTTGAAATGTTGACAGTGATTTAAAACATTTTCAGGCAGAAAATGTGGTGATCTTTCACATTAGAATCAATCAGAATAGTGTTTTAATGCTTACTTTAACAGTCACAAACGAAGTTACTTGTAAGTTGTGGAGTTGTTGGAAGTAAAGGCCAGTGGTGAGATGTAATGTGAGGTGGTAATCTGTCACATATGATGCTTCAGGTAAAGAACAGTCTTTTTAAGGCAGAATACATTGAAGGAAGGAGCTGCATCAATTTTTGGCAGGTGAAATGCCATTTTGTGTTGTAAGATCCTTTAAAAGAAATTCCAAGTTGTCCTGTCAGATTTTATATTATGAGCTTATGAATGAGAGCCAAGCCATAGTTAGGCAGAACCCTTTCATTAACTGTATTTGGCCTTCAAATCAATTTTTTGGCAGGTGAAAAAAGCCAAGCGGCGGCAAAAGAGGAGTGGACGGAAAAGGAGTGCTTAAGTACGGGGAAACGGAAATTGAATGAGTAACGAACCTAGTTTATAAAAAACTCCATATAAAAAAGTTATGTTCATTTTTCAAATAAAAAATAAGTAAGGGAACATGAACACATAATTTTGGGTAATGTGCAACCGATGTCCATTGTTTTTTTTCAGTGTATGAGTAAACTATATTCTAAAACCAATAGGCCAATAAGTCCATGACTGACAGTGTAGAAAATTACCTTTCGCGCGCCCGGCCCCACACAAACGTCATTTGTCCAATCACCATCCTAGCAACCATTACTATGTAAGCAAGGTCCATCAGCTACAGACTCCTGTGCGCATTGCTGTATGTGTTGTAAAGGGACAGTAGATACCCCAAGAGCTTGACCGGAGGAGTTGTGTGTCTTTTCATTCCCAAGCCAAAAACACAACTGGAGCAGTGCTCTGGATAAAGAACAGTCTTTTAAGCCAGAATACATTGAAGGAAGGAGCTGCATCCATCATTTAGGGCAGGTAGAAGAGAATAAAGTACACAAAGTGTAGTATGTGTGTTTGGTAGTTTATAAGTTAAACGAGTATGTATCTATGCACAGCTTTTCTGGTAATCTCAGTTGAAAGTTGATTAAAAAGCACATCATACGGAGATGAGAACGGTTCCAAGAAATGAAGGCTAGAAACAACTTCATTAACGGTAGTGTCCTAGACTATGCCTGCGACAATCGCTTATATTGGACAGATGAAACGATTGAAAACTGCAACAACATACTCCAAACATGGAAGCAATACTATGAAAGCCTGTCAATTAAACAAAATATGAGTCACTGGATCATTTTTAATCAGTCCTCACTATTTTATAAACAGCACCAATGCCTAAATCATATGCGTACAGTCTACTGCAAAGACAGGGATACACAAGTCATCACACATACCAAGCACAGAGACAGTCCTTCACGTAATTAACAGGTAACGTGATAACATAAACTTTCGAAGCTATAAGTTAGGGCTGACATTATAACACAGTGTATATATTATGACCGGAATTAATCCAGAGATCCATCCACGTTTTTTTTGCACGACACCGGACAACCAAGGTACTTACATGCCCAATGACTGCCGGATCGACGAAGGTGTCTAGGGAAAGGGGCGCCGGACAACCAAGTAGAATGCCAACATGCCGGTCGAGCAGTGTTAATTCAATCAGTGGTCAGATGGAACAGAAACAACTTCCTGCGTTTGTTTGCTAAATGATGATCTACTGAAAGGATGCACTGAGACGAACTAGCACCATGGAATTTTAGAAACCATGGAAACATGGAATGTTGTCATTTTGTCATGTTAAATATAATACATGCAATATGTAATATGTCCCTCTTTATCAATGCATTCGTTTTTTATGTCTGTAATAAAATGTATTTTTTATGTTAATGTGTGTTTGAAAATCATACGATGAGAAGTAAAATATCTTAAATAAAATGTTTTATATAAAAAATAATATAATAATAATAATGATGTGCTCTATTGGTCATTTATCTTCAACTCAAAAAAGCACTGTTAGTAATGACCAATATCCCATAAAAACGACTGTAATGACACAGTGTATGATGGGTATTTAGGACTCTAACAAACATAAGATAAGAAAGATAAGATAAGATACGATAAGATAACATGAGATGAGATAAGATAAGGTAGATGAGACGTTAAATGATCCACACACAAGGGGAATCCTATCACAGTAGCTCAGTATACAGAAGAGTTGATATTGACAAGTAAGAAATAAATAGAAAAAGGTCATTAAGCCATGCTGAAGAAAGTGATGAAGTCATGCTGGTGTTAAAGAGTCTGACTGCTGTTGGAATGAAAGACCTGTGATAGATCTCCATCTTACTGGTAGCAGTAGAAGTTTGTTGCGGAAGGAGCTGTGTAAGCCCCCCCCCACTTAACTCTCATGCAGGACGAAGAGAGTTGTGCTCAACAAGGATGTCATACATACACGACAGACTTTTATATGTACAATTTTTCAGGTGAGACAATCCAACAAGCATTGACCAATCCAATTTTTTTTACAAACATTTTCACTTACTGGTGTTTTACATAAAAAGGGTAGCACTCTATTCTGCAAGGGCACCACTATTAAACTTAAAACTGGTGTAAAAGAAGTACAGGTTAAAAGGTCAAAAGGCAACCATCATTGCTTGTTAAAGCCAGTTGCCCACCCGTCCTTTAGTATAGGAACTGTGCTGTCCCCCGTCCACCTACATTATTTAAAGATAAAACAAACAGAAAAGGAGTTCATCATAAAAACTAATACAATTAAATCAACATCTCCAACAGTCCAAAATAAGAGAATTAAATGTGGACTATGAAATCAGGTCTTTGTCATCTAAAGCTGTCTTAGTCAATGAATTAATATCTGACTATGATATTATGTGTTTTTGCCAAAGAGAAAAAAAGGAAAGGGGGGGAGAAAGGAGGGGGGGGGAAAAAGAAAGGAGAAAAAGAAAAAGAGGAAAGAAAAAGGGAGGGGAAGAAAGGAAGAAAGGGAAGAGAAAGGGAGAGCAGAGAGGGGAAAAAGGGGGAGAAAGGAGAAGGAGGGAAGGGGAAAGAAAAAAGAGAAAAGAAAAAGGGGGGGGGGGGGGGGGGGGGGGGGGGGAAAGAAAAGGGAAAAAAAAGAAAAGAGAGAGGGGAGGGGGGGGGGAAAGGAAAAAGAAAGGGGAGGAAAGGGGGGGGAGGGGGGGAGAAACAAGGAGAAAAAGGGAAAAAGGGGGAAAAGGGAGGAAAAAAAGGGGGGAGGGGAGGGAGAGAAAAAAAGGAGGAAAGGGGAAAGGGGCAGGGGGGGAGGGGGGAGGAGAGGGGAAAAAAGAAAGGGAAAAAAAAGGAGGGGGAAGAGGGGGGAGGGGAAAAAAAGAAGAGGGGGAGGGGGGGGGGGGGGAAAGGGAGAAGAGGGAGGGGAAAAGGGAAAAGGGTGGAAGAGGAAAGAAAAAAGAGAGAGAAGGGGGGGGGGGGGGGCGGGGGGTGGGGGTGGGGGAGGGGGCGGGGGGGGGAGAAGAAGGGGGGGCGGAGAGGAGAAGGGAGGGGGTGGTAAGGGTAAGGGAAGGAGGTTAAAAGGAAACAAAAGAAGGGAGGAAAGGGAAGGAAGGAAAAAATGAGGGAAAAGAAGAGTGCAAGGAAAGAGTGTGGGTTAGACAAAATAAAGACGAGTTGGTACGGAAAGGAGGGATAGGAGGAGAGAGGAAGAGAGCAAAAAGAGAAGAAGAAGAAAATGGGGAGAAAGGGGAAAAGCAGGGTGGGAGATAAGAGAAATAGACAATAGCACGTGTGGTGTAAAAACTAGTATACAGAGTGGTGAGGCAGGTGGCGCAAGGTGATATAACAGGTGGGAACATCAAAGAGAGAAAGTGTGAAGGAAGTAAATGAAGTTCCGAAAAAAGTAAAAGAGACAAATAGAACATAGACGGTCGAGAGATGAAAGAGAATAAGGAACGAAAGAGAGAAAATTTTGGCAGCCGAAGACCACGGGTGTAGATAAGTAATAACCAATCAGCGGTCCTGGGGCGAAAAAATGCCAAAGAAGACGGATGTGAAGAGCATATCACCGACAGTGAAACTGGATCCCTACGAGACATGGAATGGTTGTAGAAATGATTTATTAAACTAGTGACGGGATTAGGTTCGGAATTGGATTAGGAGTATGGGGTAAAAAGGTAGCCATCACGTCACACCTAACAACAACTGTCAAAACTCAGAGGATATCTCATGTTTTCTTGGTGCTTACAACATGGACCCTTTTACATCAGAAGAAGTTTGGAGTGTGAGAGAATATGGGGTGAGGACCTAAAAAAGGGTGACATTGAGAAGGGCATCCGTGGGAGACGGGAAGAGCTTAGAATAGGGCGACTTAATAGAGATTGAACGGACATCATTTTAGGGTAAGTGACTGTTTTTAAAGAGTTGAGTTGACAAATATGCTGGGATGTTTTTTTACAAGAAAGCATCAATGTGCGTGGTCTGCCGCTGTATCCGACAACAATCACAAATATGAATGAGCCTAGAACAGATGAGCGTATGTGTAAATTGATGATTGTTTGAGTCTGCTTCCAGGTATGTTGCGTGACTGTAATCATGTAACATACATATGACTATTCAAATGGTGTTACAGTTTATCCTGTTTAAAAAGGGGTGGATGGGTTGAGAACAAAAAGAAAAGACTACCATGTTACTTTAGGGTAGAACACATTGCCAATGTGTTTAATTTTGGGAGGTAAGTAGTGATTTTTAGAGAGAATCACAGATGTAAGGACACAAACAAAACTTAACAAGATCGATAGAGGAAAGTCTAGCCAGTGAACTGACTGAACAGGGTGACTGTAGACGTATAAACGGTCAATGTTGCACACACTGGGAATGAAATAAGAGGATAACGGACAATACGACCCGGATGGACATAAACACTGAAATAATAATAAGCATATTCAGTTTCAGACGTTAGTGGCACGCAGTGATATAGCTTACCGGATATTATAAGAGTAGCTTGAGGCAAGTTCGCATGAATAACTAAACGCCTTGCCCACCCACACACAAACGACAAATACTGGGGTGTGGAATCGCAATAAATAAGTTGCGCATCAGACATAGGCGACTTTGTGCTATGGTACTTACCTAGGATAGGAAGTCCATGCTCATGACAGAGAATGACGTTTAAAATGATGATAGGAAGGTGATGCGTTTAGTCAGACAGTGTTTAGAATGTAAAACGTGTATCGCAACCCACATACATCAGCAATACAAACGACACAAGTCAGACTAAATGATCAAAAAAAGTTGTGTCTTGTTTAATTGAGTGTACTTAAGATGGTGAGGCGAGGGATACACAGACATCAAGCTGTATAAGGCTGATCTGAATTGTGGAGAGATGATAAATAGGAGTATAAAATTGAGCAGCCTGACTGGGGGATTGAGAACGAGATTGTGGGGTCATAACAAGAATCAAGAAAAAACACGGACGTGGAATGTGTGACACAGGTGTTATAATGGGGTGTTGCCCCATTTGTGTTTTTCCAAGGTGTGCCACTCAGTATCAAATGCTTGTATTGTTGATGGTTTATACAACCAAATGAATCGTGTGTTCTATATAACATGGTAGGGCTAGCATGAATCAAATCGACAGACTTAGGCTAGATCAGAGGTGCTAGGGTACAAAACACCTTGTTTCTATAGACATTTGTAAGTGATAGGAAAAAGCGGATCGAAGTCGACGTGTGCCTCACTGTGAATGTGAGGGTTTTGCCAACTAGCCGTTTTGGGAATAGTATGTTTAGTAGGCGAAGAGAATAGAATCGTAGGACGTGCGAACAATCTCAATGGCAGACAATACTGCAACTTCGAGGGATAGCAGAGTGTACGATAAGAAAGCAAATGATAAGGGTTGGTTGGTGTTGTAAAGGAGCGGATCAACTGGAACAGGAAGGGTGATAGAGAAGGAGAGCATGGCCTGCGGCGGTATGGCAGGCTACTTCCGTATCCTGTTTTTGGGCGTGGGGGTCAATTAAATCAGGAGAGTTCTGACTTTAGGGCGATTACTAACATTCCTGGTACTCGCGTTACCTAATTTCCCTTCCCCTCTTCTTTCCTTCCTTCTTCCTCTTTCTCTTCCCTTCCCTTCCCCTCCTCCTCTTCCTCTACTCCTCCTTTTTCCTCTCCTTACTTTTCTCTTTTTGTCTTTTAGCCATCTTTCCTCCCGTCTCTTCATCCCTCCCCCACCTAAACTAAATTATAATTCATTGAAACTCTTTTCCTTTGCCTCACTCACCCAACCTGGAAACTTTGCAGCCAATTTATTTGTTACATTATATCGAGCTCAGGTCCTTATTCTGAATTTTATCTGAATTTGCAGAATTTGCATCAGGCTTGATCCTTAAAACAGATATAAAGTAATTATTGTAGGTGATTTTAACATTCATGTGGACAACCACAATGATAGTCTAGTACTGCGTGTTATCTCTCTATTAGACTCAATTGGCTTTTTGTCAAAGTTTTGTGAAAATAAACCGACTCATTGTCTGAACCACACTCTTGATCTTGTTCTTTCATATGGCTTGAAATTGATAATATAATGTCTTCCCACAGAATCCTCTTCTGTCTGCCCATTTTTTAATAACCTTTGAGTTCATACTACCGGACTATAAGCCTTTGTGTAGAGCTTCTACAGCAGATGTTTATCTGATAGTGCTGTAGCCAAATTTAAGGAAGTGATTCCTTCAGCATTGAATCAAATGCATGTCTAACTGTAACAGAGGACTTGTCTACTTCCTTTAGCCACCCACAAATAGACCATCTTGTTGGATAGTTTACAGGCCTCATTACGGACAACTCTAGACTCTATTGCACCTCTGAAAAAGAAGATACTTAAACAAAGAGCTAGCACCATGGTATGCCAGCAGACTCGTAAATTCAAAGCAAGAGGCACGTAAATCTGAACGCAATGGCGTGCCACTAAACTGGAAGAATCATTAGCCTGGCAAGATAATCATCAAACATACAGGAAGGCTCTCCGTAATGCCAGAGCAGCCTATTTACTCTTCTTTAATTGAGGAGAATAAGGAACAACCACAGGTTTTCTCTTCAGCCAACTGTAGCCCGGCTAACAGAGAATCACAGCTCTACTGAACATACTATCCTTTAGTCTAAGTAGCAATGACTTCATGAGCTTCTTATGATAAGATTATAACTATTAGAGACCAAAATCCATCACCTCTTGCCCTCAACAGACATTGATCTGCATTCTGATACAGCAAGTTTTGAAACAGCTGTAAACCGATCTATGTATGTGACTGTTTTTCCCCCATCGACCTTCATCAATAACTTTAATCATTTCTGCAGCTAAGCCGTCATCCTGTCTCTTAGACTCCATCCCAACCAGGTTTGCTCAAGAAGTTTACCTGTAGTTAGTATCGTTATTGATATGATTACTTGTACAAGGTTCATTGAAGCAGTGTATGGTACACATGGTGGCCTGGTAGAGGTAGTCTGTAATTAAACCTCTTCTTAAAAAGCCCACTCTAGACCCAGAGGTCCTAGCCACTACAGACCGATATCAAACCTTCCCTTCTGTCTAAGATACTTGAGAAAGCTGTAGCTAATCAGTGTGTGACTTTCTCCCCATAACATAGTCTATTTGAGATTTTCAGTCAGGATTTAGAGTGCATCATAGCACATGAGACCGCATTAGTTCAAAGTTACAAATGACACTCCTAAGTGGCATCATACAAAGGACTCATCTCTGTACTTGTCCTGTTCGATCTTAGTGCGCATTGAACACCATTGACCATCAAATTCTGTGTACAGAGACTGGAACATCGAATTGGCATCAAGGAACCGCCTAAGCTGGTTAAATCGTACTTTTTAGATCGATCTCAGTTTGTTCACTTCGATGTGAATCCTCCATGCAGACCAAAGTTTGTCATGGGATCCCACAAGTTCTGTACTGGACCACTTCTATTTCAGTTTATATATGCTTCCTTTAGGGAACATCATTAGGAATCACTCTATCAATTTTCATTGTATGCTGACGACACCCAATTATATTTATCGATCAAGCTGATGCAACCAATCAGTTAACTAAACTCCAAGCATGCCTTAAGGATTAAAAAAGTTGGATGACCTACAATTTTTTGATTTAAATTCAGACAAACTGAAGTTCTTGTAATTGGACCCAAACACCTCAGAAACTCTCTTTCTAGAGACTTAGTTACTTTAGATGGGATCACCCTGGCCTCCAGCTCCACTGTAAAGAATCTTGGAGTTGTTTTTGATCAGGATTTGTCCTTTAACGTCCACATAAAACAAATTTCTAGGACTGCATTCTTCCACTTACGTAACATCGCTAAAATCAGACGCATTGTCTCTCAGGCGGATGCAGAAAAACTAGTCCCGCATTTGTTACTTCAAGGCTGGACTATTGTAACTCTTTGTATCAGGCTGCTCCAATAAGTCTTAGAACTTGCAGTTAATTCAGAATGCTGCTGCACGTGTTCTGACAGGAACCAAGATCAGAGAGTCACATCTCTCCCATTTTGGGCTTCCTTGCATGGCTACCTATTAAATCTAGAATAGAATTTAAAATTCGTCTCCTGTACTTAAAGCCTCTTCATGGTCAGGCACCATCTTATCTAAAAGAGCTCATAATACCTATTACCCCCTCTAGAACACTGCGCTCTCGAGGACGCGGGTTCCTTGTGGTTCCTATAGTTTCCAAAAGTAGATGGGAGCGCCAGAGCTTTACTATCAGGCTCCTCTTCTGTGGAACAAACTACCTTTCTGGGTTCGGGGCAGCCACGGCAACACCTTTAAGAATAGACTTAAGACTTTCCTTTTGATAAGCCTATAGTTAGGGCTGGCTCAGGTCATCCCTTAGTTATGCTGCCCATAGGATTACACTGCCGGGGGACCCCACCGAGGGGTATGCCTAGCCAGGCACGGTAATGGTGAAGATGACACATCTCCCTGACCGAAAACTTCTCCTCTTCTCTCTCTCGCTCTCTCGCTCTCTCTCTCTCTCTCTCTCTAGCTCTCTATCTCTCTAGTCTTTCTCTCTCTCTCTCTCTCTCTCTCTCTCGTATATATATAGATATATATAATATATATATATTATCCATCTCTCTCTATATAGATCGTAGTAGTATATCTACTATATATATATAGAGAGCCATCTCTCTCTTATATC